>NC_056749.1:850143699-850221359 GCF_019279795.1 Protopterus annectens | reverse complement strand
AAGACATGCAAACATCCATGACCAGTATTAGTAAGACACTAATGTTACTCATGAAATCATCCAAGGCTGACATCCACAGGTAAATAGACATGAATTCGGATGATAACCACAAAGGTTTCTTTGGCTATGTCAAGGATCTAAGCAGTAACACACAGATTTGCACTGTGCTGGTGCAATATTGCACTGAATATACTGACCCTACTGATATCACCAACACACTTGATGATACATTCGGTGAAAGCTTCACCCCACACAGGGCCCACAACAATACCCAAAATGTACAGTATCCCAGACATCCGAGACATACAGGTGGTAATGGCCCTTTCAAATGGCATGACATAGTGTCATTGGAGGCAGACGGTGTCCCAGACTGCATCCTGCAGACACTACAAGACAAAGTAACCCCCTGTCTAATATAGTAATTCAACATCAGCCTCTACACAGGCTACATGCCCATTCAATGGCACATGGCAACAGCTATTCCATTCCACCAAGGTGGTGACACAACTGACCATGGTAACTACCACCCCATAAGCCTGAGTAGCCTGATTTGCACGGCTATGGAGCGCATCCTCATGGCACTCATTAACATAGACAATGGTAACCTCCAGACACTTGATCCAACCCAGGTCAGCTTGACTGAGTGCAGATCATGCCTACTGAACCTGTTTGACATCTTACAGTCACCTAGACTTTAGGTGTGGGGTGTGGTAGTTCACACATACTACCTGGACCTTGCCAAGGGTTTTGACACCATTCCCCACTCAGCTATTATTTCTAAACTCACCAGCCAGTACATACACCTATACATCACAGGTTGGTTTGCCAACAGGCTTACACACAGAACCCACATGGTAAGCCTAGCAGCCTCCAGGTCCGACTCTTGACCAGTCACAACTGGTGTTCCACAGGACTAAGTCCTGGGACCACTACTGTTTGCCATATACTTCTCAGAGGTACGGGCTAACACAGGTGGACTACAGCAGACCATGTTTGGAGATTACTGCAAACTGGGAGCCATAATTGACAGTCCAGCTGTCACAGACGTCCTTCAAGGGGCCTCACATAGACCAGCACAGGGTTTCAGTGTCATGGCCTCCAGCTAAAGGCCACATACTGCATGGTCATTCCATTTTGGGAAACTACACACACACATATTAACACATGAGTGGCAGACACTATAATTCAGATGATGTAATGGGTATGTGGTGACTACATTAGATAGTGATCTCTCCTTTGACAATCATCTCTGCAAAGTAGTTAGGACATCCATCTATGTAGGCCATCTGATTACTTAAAGGTTCACATCTAGACAGATTGAAGTTATTGTGCCCCTTTACTCATCACTCATCAATCCCATCATCGAGTATGATAACCCATTCTGGATGTTCCTCAGAAGACACATCCAACGTATCCAACATACCTCGGCAAGAGGATTAATGGCCTTAGACATGTGTCCTATGCTGCCAGACTGCATAAACTCTTGCATTACTCAGTGACAACTCGTTTACTCAGAGATGATATTTGCTGGCCAACAAAGCTGTGTCCAAGTCAGGCTTAATGGATATGCTCCACCTATGGGAATCCATGTCACAGTGAGCTACACACTGTAATGAGCTACACCTTGCCACAATCATAACTGGAAGATGCTGGAGTGACAGATTCTGGTCACGGGTACTCCCCATGCTTTGGAAACACATTCCTGATTACATTATATGGAGCCCCTCACTAACACACCAGGGAATCCTTGCAGAGTGGGTGGGGAACAGTGGATACACCCCAAGGATCCTGCAATTGGCTCTGCTCCACAGAGAGACAGTTAGTTAATCAATGAGGTGGTGACAGCAGACACATTTTGGCTAGGCTTATGAATGGCCTCGGGCAGTTAGGCAAGTACCTACCTATATACCTAACATGCTGATAGCTTAATTTACTGTTCAGGTATTGACTTACCTTGTGCCAATGGCAGTTGTGTGTACAATAGTTGAGGGCTGCCTATGTAGGATGCACACAGTAGACCACCTATATATGGCAATTTACAGGTGGTCATGTGTGTCTGCCATCCATATTTACTGTGTGTGCAGGTGGAGAAGGGTGTCAGTCCATAGGTGCCTACACTGTTAGTGTGTGTGCTATACGTTCCCTCTTTGCCAAGGCATGGGCATACTGGGCATACCTCCATCTGCCTACTGGGGCTGGAACAGGGTGCTCATGGTCTGAGTCCCTCTGTGCCTGTGGGGCCCTTGGCAATGGTGGTGGGCTGTGAGGGCCTTCACCAGTCTGTCCCTGCCGCAGCTGTTTCCGCAGGATCATATTGTGTAGCATGGCACATACTATGAAGATGTGGGTACACATGCCTGGAGAGTACTGCAAGGCTCCACCAGATATGTCCAAGCAATGGAACTGTGATTTCAGCATCCCAGACACATGCTCTATGATGATTCTGGTTTGTGCGTGTGCCTCATTATGGCGTTCCTGCATGGGTGTGTGTGCATTTCTGATGGGAGTCATCATTCATGGTTCCAGTGCATAGCTGGCATCCCCCACCAGGTGGCCATATGGGAAGTCCCCCCTGGCAAATACCTGATACAGCTGTGAGGCATGCCAGATGTAGGAGTTGTGATAGCTTCCAGAGCTGCCAGCACACACATCCATGATAATTCCCTGGGCATTGCACATGACCTGGCAGTTGATGGAGGGGTATACCTTGCGGTTTATGTATCGGCTACCCTGCTCACTGGGTGGTGACTTGATGTGTATGTGTGTGCAGTCTATTGTACCCAGTACCTCCGGGTAGTCTGCCACATGGTGGAAAAGACGCATATTGCTGGCCAACTCCTCCTGCATTCAGGGGAAGTATATGTGCTCATTGGCATGTGGTAACATGGCATCCAGGAAATGGTGGAGTACCCTGGATGCTGATGCCTGTGAGATCCCCATGATATCCCCAATTGGTCTTTGAAAGGTACCTGTGGCTAGTATTCTCAAGCTTACACATACCTTTGTGTCCACTGGGATGGGTTCCCCTCTGTTATTTCTAGTTCTGAGGCATGGCCGGCACAGCTCAACAAGTTGCTGTATGGTATCCCTGTCCACCCTGTAACACTCTACTATCTCCAGATCATGTAGCCCCTGGCAGGTTACCCTGGGTCTGAACACTCTTCTCCTCCTCTGGTGCCTGAGATGGTTGTCAGCATCATCCTCCACACCACCTTCAGTCTCCAACACATGCTGGTGAATCAAAGCTATGGTAGCCCCTAACATGTACATATTAATAGTTCTCCATCTGTATACACCAATGGAGCAGAGTGTCTGGGAATACACAAGTGTGTGTGAGGTGCTTTCACACTTTATACTATTGTGCTATGGATGCTGCTGGTGTAATTGGGTGTGTATGTGCAATTCCAGCTGCAGGGTATCTTAATTATGGGTTTTGCAGTGGATACTGCTATTGTGGGCCTTTGGTGTTGAATTACACTTGGATGCCATGATTCATCTATTGCCCTTTATTTCACATTTCAACCCGATTCCCCTCCCATTGTCAGGCATGCAATCAGCTGCCAGCTTTCTTGTTTTGCACTTTCCCAACCCAGGATTGCATTTGGAAATGTGTTATGTAGCTGATCTACTGCGAGTTTGCTTTGTTCTGCTGTGCCAAGTCTCTTTTCTTTGCAGTACAGCACCTCCCCTTTCCTGTTCTGCAGGTAGCTGCTAGCAGCCTTGTTAGCTGTTGTCAATGGCCACTGTGGGTTCCTAGGTGTTAATTACTCATTTGTACTCCATTTACCATGCTGCAGGATTTCCTTATTTTTTTCCCGTATCTTTCCTGTTTCAGCTCTGCTGCGCACCACACACAGTCGTTTACTGGCTTTCGAGCATGTTTTCATCCACGTTCACATGCACATTCGGTTACCTTGTGTGCTCTCAGTTAAGCAAAGCTATGGCTACTTCAACACAACCCTATCCTGCAGCTTTGTTTAGCAACAGGCAAACCGGATTAGCAATGCTCCAATGTGCTTACAGCTAAGGTGGTGCATCCCTCTCTTGATGTCATCTTTATCTCCAGGCCACACCTCGGTGTTGTACAGCTATGCTGTGAGGTACATCCTTACGCCAGCAGGGATTTTGTGATTCAGTATTACTCCTCTCATTTGCATGGCATTGCCTACTAATTCCTAGTTACCTTGCAGAACACTGTCACAGCCCCTTAGCAACCCATGCACCATGGTGTGGTGTACCATGCGTGCCAATGAATATTATGGGGAATTCATGAAATGTGTTACATTGCAGTTTTATTCCATATAATTATATTTTCATTATGATCCCATTTGCGCACCGATGCCCTGCAATTTTACTTTGCGTTAGTGTGGACATGACATTAAATGTTTTTTTTTTATATGTTGTGCATGTTTATTTATGCCAATGGCTTTATATTTAGCCATTGGCATATAGGTTCATAGGTTCATACTAGGCTATCTGCCCGAGGGCATTTACAAGCCTAGCCCATAGTTTTGTGGCTTACGCCACCCCTTTAGTATGGGGAACTATACCCATTATTTTGCAGTGCCTCTGTTGAGCAGTGACACTGAGGTAATCCCTGGGGTATATCTGCGATCTCCCATCCATTGGTCAAGATTTCTCTTGAACAAGGCCAGCGAGGTGCTCTGCCTCACATATACCGGGATTTTGTTCCACAGCATAGGGAGTCTTTGGGTGATGAATCTATCCCTCCAGCACATCCTATTAATAGCCATGTCGAGGTTTAAGTCTCCCGCCCTTGTGGCTCTGACAGATCTAGATTTTTTGAGGTGAAGTATATTCATCAAATCTGGGTTTGACATGGCCTTGTATGTTAGGCAAAGTTCACCTCTGAGCAAGCGGTAAGCGACTGAATAGAGCTGGAGTTCTTTCAGTCGGGCAGCATAGGACAGATGTTTGAGACCCTTTATCCTTTTGGTGAGGAACTTTTGTGGCCTCTCCAGCTGCTGCAAGTGTCGGGTCAGATACATTCCGAATGGGGCATTGTACTCAATTATTGGTCTGATGAGTGATGAGTATAGGGAGACTATGACCTCCCTTGATCTAGATGAGAATCCCTTCATGATAAGGTGGGCAATGTAGAAGGTCTTCCTAACTACTTTAGCTACATGGGTGTCGAATGACAGACTACTATCAACCTGGGTCCCCAGGTCCCTGATAACTTCTTCTGTGCTCAGTGGATTGCCACCTATTTGGTAGCTAGGGGTAACCTTGTTTTTGTCAAAGGGTATGACTATGCATTTTTTGGCATTTAACTTTAGGCCATGGCTCTGGCACCAGTTATCCGTTTCTGTGAGACCCTTCTGAAGGATATCTGTGTCAGATGCATTTTCTACTATGGCGGCCAGTTTGCAGTCATCTGCAAACTTTGTCAGCCATAACCCTCCTGTGTTTGCTTGTACCGGAAAAGTAGATGCCAAACAAGAGTGGGCCAGGACTGAGCCCTATGGTACACCACTTGTGACAGGCTTTGAGTCTGACATGGCGCCAGCAACTCTGACCCTGTGGGTTCTGTCACTCAGCCAGTTTGCAACCCATCTTGTGATGTATGGGTTAACATTTAAGCTGATGAGTTTTTCAATGATACCCGAGTGGGGCATTGTATCGAAGGCCTTCGCCAGATCGAGGTAGGCTGTATGGACTGCCTTTCCCTCATCAATGGCTTTGGTGACTGTTTCGAAAAAGTCAACCAAGTTTAGAAGGCATGATCTGCCTTTGACAAAGCCAAACTGGGATGGATCCAAAGTCTGCAAATTCCCTATGTCTTTATTTATGAGGTCCATTATGATCCTCTCCATGGCTTTGCAGATAAGGCTTGTCAAGCTAATGGGCGGTAATTTCCAGGGTCGGTGGAGGCACCGCCTTTGTGAAGTGGGACCACAGTTGCAGTGTGCCACTCCTGGAGTGCATCCAGAGGTAAGACTATGATTAAACAGCTGTCCTAGCTGTGGGTTTAATTCCTCGTTGAGTTCGTGGAGCACACAACCGGGACACCATCAGGTCCCATGGATGCTGTGTTTTGCTTTGGAGAGCAGTTCTCACTTGGGCGTTGGAGATGTTTGGGGGCTGCAATCTTGGTATAGATATCTCTCCTTTTGGGGGAGGAGTTTGCACTGAACCTGTCAGCCAGTATGTTGGCAATGTCTGTAGGATCAGTAATCTTCACATAATTTTGAACTAGTTCTGAGCATATCTGGGAGTTTCCTCCCAGGTTTCTAACATAGCTAAAGAAGGCCTTATGATTGTCTTTTGAGTCTTTAGCTATTTTTCTCTCAAAATTTGCTTTGGATGATTTTATGAGAGCTCTTAGTTTTTACTTATAGTGATCAAGGGTGTCTTACCTTTTAAGGATTTTGCTCTGTCTTGTAGTAGCTTCCTCCTTTTGTTGTAGAGTTTGTTTATGGCTGGGGTCCCCCAGACTGGACGCTTGCCTTTGGTACAAAGAGTCTTTGTTTTGCTTGGGATTGCCTTATCCATGCAGTCCTGCAGGTGCTGGTAGAAGGCATTTGTAAGTGATTCAGCGGCTTGAGTACTGTTTTCCCCCGCCTCGGGGCCCTTAAGGGAGACCACACGAGTCTTTAGAAGTGTGATGTGGCCTTTCGAGAAGTTCTTTACTGTGGTCTTTTATTTCAGGTGGGGTGGGATGAGGACCTCCAGCGAGATTAGTTTGTGATCTGATCTCACCAGTGAGGGGTATACTTCCGGTGTTGAACTTTGTGCTCCCATGTTCGTGATGATGAGATCAAGTATGTTTTCTCCTCTTGTGGGGATGGTGACTAGTTGTTCCATGGCATTTGAGTTTATGAATTCCAGGAACTTTTGGGCTAGGGTGTTTGGGCTTGAGTAGTGTTCACAGCCTATATTAGGGTAATTGAAGTCACCTAGTATGATGGTGTTTGGTGATACATTTATCCCCTCTAGTGTTTTCAGGATGGCCATGTGAGGTTCCTGAGTTTGTGAGGGTGGCCTGTAACATGCTACAATTTGCAGAGCAGTCTTGCCTATGGTTAATTGTACCTGGATGGTCTCTGATGCATCGTGCGTTGCCACCAGTCTTGAGGTGTGGGTGTCCTTGATGAATATGGATACCCCCCCTCCTTTCTTGGTATTGTCCGGATTTTGGGGCCGGAACGCATGATATGAGGTAAAACCTGATAGTGCTGGGGTGCTCTCATATATTAACAGTATAATACATGAGTTTGGTCTGCTGTCATGGCTCCGATTTTATGTTTGAAAAATGTAAACCTTTTTTTCGGTTTACATTTCTGCATGCTTACACTATGCCTGCACCACTTCCTGAATCGCTATATACCTTCATTTGCATACTATGCTGCTGTGCATGGGGTAATTAGCATACATGCGCCAGGAGCTGTGTGGGCATGGCGTATGCAGGTAGTGCATGTGGAAACAGCTCATACCTGAATCGCTTAGCGGCCATATTTGGTGTTAGATCGCCGACGCTGCGCCTGTGCCTGGTGCAAGCTTCATGAATCCCGGGATTTGTATCTGCACCTGATCGACCATACACACACTGTTTCATGCCAAATCTACACTGATTTTAGGAGATGGTCATTGCTAAGTCACAGCAGAACAAACTGTTATAATGTCTACTTTCTAATTTTAACAGACTCTATCAGAACCGAGACATCTAGTGGAGAGAGTATATAATAATGGATTAATCGGGTTCTCTTTGTCTTGCTTCTCAGCTGTAACTATCCAATGTTCCTGAGTTACTCGCACTAGCAGCCTACCAAACTGCCATCTGTGAGAAATTTCATTCTTTTGTAGTGATATTTAGCTTATCCATCAAGTTTCTTGTCACTCTGATGTAGTAAATAGATTTACACAGCAGAAAAGAAACTACCAGAAAAAAAGATTTAAAACAAGGAAAAAATGTCTGCGTAATTATATAACTGAATGGACTTGGTTAGTGAGATGGGTCTCACTTTAATTTCAGTAAACAATTTTTTTTGACTTGCATCTGTTTAGGGATCACTGATCTAAGGTTGGGGTGAATATCAGAGTTAGGCGGACCTAAGTAATTGAAGTCACACTCTTCTCACTGTGTGTGTGTGCGTGTGTGTGTTTGTGTGAGCATGTGTGCATGTGTGTGCCTGTGTGTGTATGTAGGGGAAAACTTCATGTGCATGAATTGTGGACAATATAGCAATTAGTATTTGGAAATATGGAACAAAATTATTAGGAATGATCCAAATCAGCTGTTTTTGCAGGATAGAACCTTTGAGTACAATGCAAAAATGAATCTGGAGGGGTATTATAAAATAATAAAATTCATGCCAAATAAAAAGAAAAATCAGATAAAAATGTCAGTCTTCTTCGAACTATCCCTACACCACATAATTAACAAAAAAATCAAGGACACTTTTAAATAAATTAAAGTGAAAAGCATTTACAATAGACAACAAAATATAGTATCTGAAATAATGCAAAAAAAAAATTGCCATCAGTTTTGTATCGACATGCAAATGATTAAAGACTTAGGAAGGCTTTCCTGCAAACTGACTAAAATTACGTCTTAGACCGAAATATCTTCTGCTTTTGGCAAGACTATGTAATGTGAAAAAAATAAAATACATAAATAAACTTGCTACTTCCAAATTGTAAGTTTTTTCATCCCCTTTTCTTTTCTCTGTGTTTGTTTTGGCAAGTTTATAGTTTCATTTCTCAGATACAGTAAAACGTTAATTTTGCTAAAGGTTTTTGATAAGAGTATTGAATAGCAGCAATAGTTAGAACTGCATGGCATCACCTACTGTTATATTAGTGTGTTTCCTTTGTTATACTTATGCCTTTAACTGAGTTTTAAAATGTACGATTTTTCACAGCATGCTTGCAAACCAAAAATAGAGACAAGAAAGACATTAAACAGAGTTTTTTGTTCCTTGTTGCTTTTTTCTTTTCTAAGATTAATGAAGAGTCAGATTTACATAATAAATGTTATTTTTTTATTGTTGTTACATTCTGAGTAATCATGAGACTTAAATCTTAAATCATGAGACTTAAAGTATGGACATATGTAACTGAAGGTCTTGATGGCACATGATGTTAGATATCTTACATGATGAAACACGCTGAACAGAGGGCCTTCCTGGTAGTCCTACACTAAGTCATGCAAAATCACTTGTTGCTGAAAAGAGTAGTGCCTATGATCAGGACAGAACCTTAAATGTTAAGCCTGTTTTTCACTTAAATGTTTGATTTCCTTAAGTTTGTGCATACAGGAGTTGTCTCCATTGCAAAAAATAATGTTCTTTGTGTATACCTAAGAATCAACCCAGTAGTCAAGAACTTAGGGACACACACAGGCAACAATCTAATCTTTGACCATCATATGTCTGAAGTAGTGAGAAAATGTGTTCTATTCTGTGCTACTTATAAATAAAAGTATGGCATCTACCTCCAAGGAGGTCATTGACTCACTTTATTTGACATTCATCAGACGTCTCGCTGAGTGCAATGCCCCCTTTGGTATGTACCTAACCAGGCAACCTGCTAGACTTCTTTGAGCAGCTCACCACAGCAACGGCAAGTACAAAACAGTTCACATTGCATATCTTGACCTGGTCAAGGCATTGACACAATACCCCACTTGGGCATTGTTGACCAACTCAAGAGGTTCTCTGTAAACACTTATGTAAACCAGTGGATAGCCAACTGGCTCACTGACCGGAACCAATATATTAGAAATGGGGAGGCTACCTCTACAAAGAAGACAGTTACTAGTGGTGTCCTTCACAAACTGATCCTGAGACTGATCCTTTTTGGCATCTACTTCTCTGAAGTACTAGCCAGTGTTAAGGGTCTCTGGCTGACCAAATTTGCAGATTCTTGCAAATTAGGAGCAGTCCCAGAATCCTCCACTGACACTATTGCTCTTCAAGACGTGCTGACAGAAAACATAACTGGTGTCGGAGCCATGGACTAAAACTGCATGCCAAAAAATCCATAACAGTATCCTTTGGGAAGTAAGCCAACTCTGTTAACTATCATATTGACAGCACACCTATAAGGAATATCCCAGTAGTGAGGGACTTGAGAACACACATAGAGAGTAATGTAGTCTTTGACCATCGTGTGTTTATGCTAGTAAGGAAATCATTCTATGTTGCGCAAATTATAAATAATGGTATTTCATCTAAGTCCAAGGAGGTCATTGTTACACTGTATTTGGCATTCATAAGACCTATCAGTGAGGACAATGCCTCCTTTGGTATGTAGCTAACCAGGCACTTCCAGCAACTGAAATATCCAAACAGGTTCTGCACTAAAAGAATACAGGACATAAATAACATATTCTATGCAGAACACCTCAGAGCTCTATCCCTGTATTCTGTTTCAGGCAGACTGTTGAGGAAAGATCCAGGCCTGGCATATAAGGCATTGACAGACCACTAATGAATAGAAAAAAAAACAAAATAATATACAAGCAATGCAGTTGCTGGTATAGCATTTATTCCATATGTTACATCACATCCGGGTACCTTGACATTTCATCTTCAAAGGCTGATAACAAACATGTAAACCCGCTACTTTATATCTGCCACCTCCTCCTGACTTAATTAAATGAACAATCCATTGCAATTAAACATTCAACTTAAATAAATGCTGTAACATTTTATAAAATTGCTGTAACATTTTATAAAAATCTTGCATCTTAATCACTATTCAGTACTGTTACAAAATTGCAAAATGACATCCTTGTAAAAAGTTGAATGTTCAAATTAACTTCAAGATTTAGCCCCTTAGAATAGAGTTCTGAAATTCAAAATCATCCAGCTTTCTAAGTCCGACAACCTGGACACAAAATTACCTCATCTATACATAACAGGCTGACCCAACATACAAGATATGAGTTTTATCAGACCCACCATGTGCAGAATGAAAATGTTCAGCAACAGGATCATTCATGTTATGGTTACGTATATCCTCCAAGTGCTTCAGCACGCTCCCTTTTACCATTCTTTTTATCTGTCCTATACCGTTTTACGCCACTACATCCACAACCAAAATCTACACCACCTCACATGAATTACAAGTCAAATGTCCTCTGGAGACTTACTTTCTACCATTTATAAAGGTACCCGACACATTTTTAACTTTATTAAAAATTTTACATTGACAACAAGGAAATGTTCCCATGGGTACATTTCCCCATGAAAACCATCCTGTTTCAATTTAAGCAATTCCTTCAGATTTAAATACCTTGCATAAGAAAATGTAACCCCTTTAGGAAATAACTGGCTAAATTGTTCATCCAAGGAGACCAAATGCCAAGATTACAAAACTAATTTTCTCATAATAGTGGAGAAGGGACAATACTTTCTAACAAAATAACTATCCTTGTTCACATCTAATAACTTTACAGCTTCATATTTTTCATATCATCCAAATTGTTTGAGTTGTTTATAACCAACCCCCAAGTCTTTCCTTTTATGCCACACATTCACACCACAAACTTTATCTATGGCCATACCCAAAATCTCATCACTGCAACCTCTTTTGGTTAACCTCTCCACTACTTCCTGTACAAATTCAGTTTTCAATCTTTTGGCAGATGTATTATGCAAAACATGTTTACATTCTCCAAAAGGCAAGGACTCACTGAGATATGGAAGATGCATACTGGACATATGCAAGAAATTGCTGGTAGATGTGGGTTTATAGAAGGGCTTAAACTGAATCATTCCACATTCATCCACATAAAATTGAATGTCAAGAAACTAAATTTCCACACTGTTTTGCTGAAAACAAAATTTTAAGCCATGGGCATTGTTCAATTTCTCCACAGACAAACTAAGCTTATATACAGGACCATTACTAATGAAAAATAGATCATCTATATAACATCTGTATAATACATTATTTACAAAATAATCAGTATTGTAGATAAATTTGTTTTCAAATTATCCCATATAAATAATAGCATATGATGGAGCACATGGAGCTCCCATGGCTGTTGCTTTCCTTTGTAAAAACCCTAATTTTCATACAAAAATAATTGTGAGTTAAAATTCCAATAATCAAACAACAAAAGCAGTATGTGGTCCCTCCCCCATCACATGCCAAACAGCCTCCAAGCCCCATTCTATCTTGATATTAGTATAAAGGGAATTTACATCAATCGTGGCCCAATAAAAATCTTCTTGCCACTGAACAGACTTAACTGACTCACATGCCTTTTGAGTATTCCTTATATGTGCAGAAATTTTACATATGAACTCCTTTAACAATGAGTGCATGAGTTCTCTGCACTACTCTTATGGTGAGAGAGTTTGAGTGATGACCTACAGTGTGCTAAGTCCCAGGTTCGAGTCCTGGGCAGTGATACCTTTTACAGTTTTAGATCACTGAAACATCTGTTCACTTTAAAATCAGTTATTGTTATAGTTTGAAAAGGTGTGCAATGCTTAACATCTCTTAAACATTTGAGTTTCATGTTCGCACAATGCTAAGTAATGCAGCATGTTTTTGAAAGTTTAAGTATCCTTTTAAAGGGCCATTGGTGGGAAATGCTCACTATTTCTTGGAGCCTGATATTGTTTCCGGATATGGCTGTTGTGGGGGAAGGAGTCCACTTTTGGGCACAGCAGTGGGATGTTCAGGAGTCTTAAGATTTTTATTGGCGTCCTGATACAGCACCATAGACCCTGGCTAAATGGCAATGTATTATTACATGTATGTGAAAGCATAATAATCACATTCAAAAAGATCACCTATGCCCTACATTGAACCGAGTACCATATGATTTGAACAATAGTGCATTACCCTGCCAAGCCACACAGTCAGTTAATTAGCATAGGTGTTGTAAACAAAACATAGTTATTGTCATTTCCTCATCATGAAGCATGTTTACATGATGCTACACATCGTGATGTATGGTGCAGCAAATCTGCTAAAATATTAATGGAAAAGCTGGAATTTAACTAGGAATCTAGTAGATAAATAAGTCACTATAATGCCATATACATAATAATAGATGTAAGTGAAGTATGTAACAGCAGTTCAGTGTGCAATTACCTGTACAAAATGTAAAAACACACCTGCTATAGCACACACTTTGTAGCTCAATCTGTGAAATGCTTTGAAAATGTTTCATTTTTGGGTTCACATGATCCTGGGTTCAAATACAGCTGTGTCTAGCATTTAAAATACATGTATGTGTACATTACCATTATAAATTGTGATATGTTTGTCTGTGACATCACCTATTTATCCACCCAATGCAGTACACATGAAATGTCTCCTTCTAAATAATAGAGGTCAAAGGTCTAGTAGGAAAACATTTCAACTATTGCTATTACAACCTTAAAAAATTCCTAGAATGTCAGGTTATGCAGTACCATGAATTCCCAGAGGAATTTGAAGTATGTAATTCAAATGTGGCCCAGTAATTCCAGACTGCACTCCGCAATGATTTGCAGTGGTATTCCAGACCAGCACAGGTGTAAAAGAAACACACATATATGGGAGTCATGCTAGAAGCAAGGGTCACCAGTACACATGTTCTAGATGACTACCATGACATTACACATGACTTGGCAGTTGTTGGACTGGTTGACATAATGGTTAATGTAACTCCCCTACCTTGTTCTAGGACACACCAAGCATGTTGCCTTTTACTCTGTTAATGATACCCTTGGCTAACATACTTACCTTAAACACTTACCTTAATTTTCAATAGGGTTCAGTTCCCTCAATCAGGGTCTGGCTGTTAATCAAGGCTGCCATAGGTCCCATAGTTACTCTTAGGTTCATAGGTTCATAGGTAGGTACTAGGTTATCTGCCTGAAGGCATATATAAGCCTAACCGGAATGTGTTGGCTTTCGCCACCCCCTTAGATTAGTTCCCTGTGCCTCTGTCCAGCAGAGCCATTGAAGTGATTCCTGGGGTAAACTTTCTGTTTCCCATCCACTCATCAAGGTTTCTCTTGAAGAGGGTTAGCGAGGAGCTCTGCATAATGTAGATTGTCGTCCTTCAAAGTCTTCACCCTGTCTGTCTATGCCTATTGCCAGCAGCAGCAGCATTAGCTTCAGCCTGTAGCGCAAACATCTGTATGTGAAAGGTAGCTGCTACAAATTTTGTCTCTGTGCTGACAAATCTTTTCCCCACAAAGTTTCATCCCAACATATAAGAAAGGGGATGGATTCTACATTGAGGTATATCTTGTTGAGTAGTTGCATGGAATTGGCTGATTATACTGCAAATCAGCTGTGTAGGCTGCATTTAGCATTTCTAAAGCACAGATTGGTTCAGATGCAATCAGCTGCTAATGGGAACCATCACTTAAAGACAAATTTCTAGCTAGCAAACCAGTGTGGATGAGAGTCACGTCTTATGTCTAACTTGTTGACACATTTCTTGTACGGTAGTATCTCTCAACAGAGGAGTATTGTTCTCTATAAGACATGCATCCATTTTCTTTCCTGCATGATGCATATGTTTGAATATACTTAGGGAGAATGTGGATTACATCAGTAAGCCTTTGTTAGAACTGTACTCATGACAAGGCATGAATCTCCAGCCCTGTTAGATGGAGAAAGGATGTAGAGTATGCCAAGGGTATAATGCAGTCTGATAACTAGGTATGCAGGTCTCTTGGGTACTTCCTTTGATAGCAGTTGTAATAGTACACTGCTGTTTTCTTGGCACTATTGTTTATATTTCTATTTTTTTTGTGGGGCAGGGGTTATTTCCTGCTATGGGGCACACTACAATGGATTGCTGTGCTGGGTGTGCGAGCATGTGTATCTGTCATGGCACAAACAGGAATATGCTACTATTGCTAATATCCTAGCTGCATCCACACCCTTTTTATTTTTGGCCCTCTGTTGAATATGAGATGAGTAATTAAGTGGAGATTACTGATAGCCTTCCTTTACTGCTTTATCTCTGCACAGTTTACTCATATGTATGTGATCCTTATATGGGTTCTTATTTATTTATATTTCAGTAAACATTCTGCATGCACATCACAGGCCACCAGTTTCTGAAGTGGAAAATGACCACATCATTGAGGCATTGTGACAACATTATCAAGTAATGCTATCCCGAGGGAGGGACAATAGGTCAGAATGTGCAGCCTTATTGGATGAACTGGCGCATAACATCAATGCCGTGGGTCATCAAAATTGTAGCTAAGAGCAGGTATGGCACCATGCCACAGACATGATCCATGCAGCAAGGAGGCAGTCAGCTGAAGTGGACAGGGATTGCCAGGTGACTGGTGATGGGCCTGCAGCAGAACCTCCTCTCACAACCACAGAGGAACTCCTGGCAAACCTTGCTAGTCAGGACAGCTCCGAGACATCCATCAGTCAATATGTTGTGGACATGGGTGCCACTCATTCCTCTCAAGAGGAGCTTCCAGGCATGCTTAGCTAAATCAGCAGTAGAATACAGTTGCATTGCCTGTCAAGGTGTACATAGTTTTAAATAGGTATCAGGTGTTTTTTTTGGTGGGAGTAGGTAAGCCGCAGTTGTAAGCTCATGTAGAGATTATCACCCACATACCTTTTAACATTGCAGTTACTGTAGTTATGAGATTATTGGATGTATTATCCCCTGTTATACTCTAACATGTGGTGCTGCTGCTATTATCTCTCCTTCAACTTTTTTCAGGACCGTCAGGAATTGGAAGAGGCCATGTTCCTGCTGCTGGTAACCAAAAAACTCTTATATCAGAGATGTAGATATATCTCAATGTCTTAGATAAAGTGCAGATGGAAGCACCAGTGTGGAAACACAGTAGTCACCGTGCAAAATATCCACAGTTAAAATAGGCAGCAAACAGCAGGCAGCAGGTAAAATAAATCCAAGTATGGAAACACAGCAGTCACAATTTAAAATGTCCAAAGGTAAAGTAGGCAGCAAACAATAGACAGTGTCTGTCATGAGCCACATTCTCTTCAAACTGTTGTTCTCCTTTCCTTCGTGGCTCTTCTTCCACTTCCCTCGTCCCCGACTGCATGAGCATGAGCGGTCACCCAACCCACGTGTTTTGATAGGCTGTGGCAGAGTCAGAAAACCCTGACCCTTTGAAGCAACAGTTTTCTTCTAACCACTGGTTGCTCAACAGTACTAGTCATAGCTGGAGTCATCCTTCTTTGGTTAGTATTCACCTGGTTACTGGTCTCATTGGGGGGAGTGATATATACAGAGTTGTCACTCAACACAGTAGTTAATTTAGGAGAGCTGGTGGTTTGCTACCTACTTTACCTTTGGATACTTTAAATTGGACTGCTGTGTACTGTTTTAAGACTCTCAATGACTTCTTCCAGCGACATAAATAAGGTCTGGTGCTTCTCTCTGCACTTAGTTTTGATTTCTGGCTACTAATGTGGTTTGTCTGCTGGTTGAATTCTGATGTTTTACTTCTTAAAGTGTCATCCCAGGCCTGATGGCTGGATTGATGTGCTGTCTGCATAACTGTCAGCTGTACAGATATTTTCTGAATATCCACAGTTTACAGTCATATTTCTGCCTTGTAGGTATGATGATAGTGATTGACATGAAATCTATTGTCAGGACTTTAATGATTGCCATAACTGTCAATTGTACAGATTTTTGCAGAATGACCAGAGTGTACATCATTTATTTTGTGCTCATAAGATTGTTGTTTTCTGAATAATTATTTCCAAATTATTACAAATTGGGGTTAGCTGTCCTACTCTGTGAGTGTACAAGTGTATAATATCGAGAGCAGTGTATACAGTTTAACACAGGTTCTACCATAGTAGTGCAGAGCATAGTAGTGCAGGTATTAATGTATTGATTTTTTCCTTTTTATCACAGGTGACCAGGGAGGTTGGTCTTTGTCCCCTACACCACCTGATGTCACTGTCTCTTCAAACTCTGATGATGATGGTGGCCAAACTGAGGCATAGCTAGGGGTTGCAGAGTCTGAATCAGACACAGAGGTTTATATCCCTCAGCCACCCTCATTATCACCATACACAGCTAGTATGCATCTGCATTCCCAGTCCTTTGAGGCCACAGATATTAGACAAAAGTCTGGAAAGTGAGGCCATCAAACAGGGAAGTGTGGCTACTGTGGTTTTAGTGACTGTCGACACTGGCCCAGGGGCAGCTCATGCTATCGGATTACAGCCCTCCCAAGCTGTAAAATTGAAAGAAAGTATTTTAAAAATAAAATAATTAGCTGCGAGTCCCAGAACTCAAACTGCACATGTGCACTGGGTGAGTTCCATTTTTTTCTGTAAATCCAGACTGCTGTTTAACCAATCCAGATTATGAAGAGAAAGCATCAGTGTACAGATACCCAGAAGTCTATGCGGTTTGTAACCACATGCGTGCACGGATAGCTAGCTACTGAAGGGAGTTTGTTTGTGTGTGTGTGTGTGTGTGTGTGTGTGTGTGTAAAATGCCCCAGTTAAATATATCTGGTAGCTAGAGTTACTCAGGCTCAAACCCTGTACCTTCCCTATCCACCACCACTTGTGAAAACTGTCCAGATGTTTGCCTCATATTTTTGTTTTGCTCTGTTCTGTTCCTCGTAAAATCTGTGGTTTTCTGGATTTTTGTAATCAACGAAGGATTGAATTCACTAAATAATGACAGGCAATTGAATTTAGGTTCATAGGTTCATAGGTTGGTACTAGGCTATCTGCCTGAAGGCATTTATAAGCCTAGCCAGAATGTGTTGGCTTTCGCCGCCCCCTTAGATTAGTTCCCTGTGCCTCTGTCCATCAGAGCCACTGAAGTGATCCCCGAGGTAAACTTTCTGTTTCCCATCCACTCGTCAAGGTTTCTTTTGAAGAGTGTTAGTGAGCAGCTCTGCCTAATGTAGATTGGGATCTTGTTCCAAAGGATGGGAAGTCTCTGGGACAGGAACCTATCCATCCAGCACATCCTATTTATTGTTGTGGTGAGGTTTAGATTCCTAGAGCGTGTGACTCAAGGGGATAAGGTTTTCATTCGGTGGAGCATGTCCATCAATTCTGGGTTGGACATGGCCTTGTATGTCAGGCAGAGATCACCTCTGAGTAGGTGGTATGCAACCGAGTACAACTGGAGTTCCTTCAGTTGAGCTGCATAGGGCATCTGTTTGAGGCCAGTGATCCTCTTGGTGAGGTATTTCTGTGGTCTTTCCAGCTGTTGCAGGTGTCTTGTAAGGTACATCCCAAATGGGGTGTTGTACTCTATGATGGGTCTCATGAGTGATGAGTAGAGGGGCACAATGACCTCTTTTGATCTGGATGCAAACCCTTTTGTGATTAGGTGGGCCATGTAGAAGGATTTTCTAACCACTTTGGCAATGTGATTATCAAAGGTGAGATTACTATCTACTTGGGTCCCCAGATTCCTTATTATGTCTTCCATATTTAGGGGACTGCTACCTATGTGGTAGTTTGTAGGTACTTTGTTTTTTCCAAAGGGGATAACTATGCACTTTTTGGCATTTAGCTTGAGGCCATGATTTTGTCACCAGGTATCCATCGCAGTGAGATCCTTTTGGAGGATGTCTGTGTCAGCTGGTGAGTCAATTACAGCCCCTAGTTTGCAGTCGTCTGTGAACTTGGTCAGCCATAGTCCTCCTGTGCTTGCCTGCACCTCTGAGAAGTATATGCCGAACAGGAGGGGTCCTAGGACTGAGCTCTGGGGAATGCCACTTGTAACCGGTTTAGAGTCGGACCTAGCTCCTGCAACTCTCACCATGTGGGTTCTGTCCATGAGCCAGTTGGCAACCCATCTTGTGACATAGGGGTTTATTTATTTTTATTTTATTTATTTAACATTTGTTGACCGGGAAAGTCCGACTAGGTTTCACAAATCCTGTTTTCAGCAGAGGCCCGGGGAGAAATGCTCCAGAAGCATGTCTTTAGAATGTGGGAGGAAACCGGAGTACCAAGAGGAAACCCACGCGAATGCAGGGAGAACATGCAAACTCCACACAGAAGGCAGCCCAGACGAGAATCAAACTGGAGAACCTCTTGCTGTGAGGTGACAGCATTAACCGCTGCACCACTGCACCACCCAGGTTTATGTTCAGGCTGGTGAGCTTGTTTATAATACCAGAATGGGGAATGGTCTTGAAGGCCTTAGTGAGGTCTAGGTAGGCTGTGTGTACCACCTTTCCCTTATCTATAGCCTTGGTAACTGTCTCAATGAAGTCCTCCAAGTTTAGGAGGCATGACTTGCCCTTAACAAAGCCAAACTGGGTAGGGTCCAGTATTTGGAGGTGTCCAATGTCTCTGTTAATGAGTTTCATGATGATGCGCTATATTGCCTTGCGGACCAAGCTAGTCAGGCTTATAGGGCGATAGTTCCCAGGGTCTGTTGTGGCTCCACATTTGTGGAGCGGAATAACCGTTGCTGTGTGCCACTCTATGGGTACATAGCCTGTGGAGAGGCTGAGTTTGAACAGTGTGTTTAGGTGAGGGGTTAGTTTGTCTTTGAGCTTGTGTAGGATGCAGCCTGGGACACCGTCTGGTCCCATTGATGCTGTGTTTTTGGCTTTGGAGAGGGCTGTTTTAACCTGAGTGTCTGTGATTTCAGGGACTCTACATTTTTCTGGTATGGTTATTGGCCCTTTTGGGGTGAGAAGGGGGTAAAGTTTGTGCTAAACCTGTCTGCCAGGATGTTGGTGATTTCGGTCGGTTCAGTGTATTTTGTGACATTCTGCACTAACACTGAGCAGATCTGAGCATTGCCACTTAGATTATTGACATAGCTAAAGAATGCCTTGCAGTTATCTTTGGAGTCCTTGGTAATTTTTCTTTCGAAGATCGCCTTGGATGATTTTATGAGAGATCGTTGTTTCTTGCTGATAATGATCAGGGATTTCTTCCCTTCTTGGGATTTTATTCTTTTCTGTACTAGTTTCCTCCTTCTATTGTATAGCTTGTTTATGGCAGTAGTCCACCAGACTGGTTTCCTTTTCTTGGGGGAGTGAGTCTTGGTTTTGCTTGGGATGGTATGATCAATGCATTCTTGTAGCTGCCCATAGAATGCATTAGTAAAGGATTTTGCAGCTTGGACAGTGTTATCCTTCAGCATGGGGGCTTTGAAACTTTCCACCTCGGTCTTAAGTAACGTGAAGTTTGCTTTTGAAAAGTTTTTCACTGTGGTTTTCTTGTCCAGGGATGGGGGCAGAATATGGATATCCAAAGTGATTTGTTTATGGTCAGATCTAACCAGCGAGGGCTTGACCTCTGGTGTGGAACACCGGTCACCCATGATGGTGATGACCAGGTTCAATATGTAGTCACTTCTGGTGGGAGTGTTGACCAGATGAACCAGGGCATTTGAGTTTATAAATACTAGGAAAAGTTGGGCAAGGGAGTTAGTACTTGAGTAGTTCTCCCAGTTAATGTTTGGGTAATTGAAATCACCCAATATTAGGGTGTCTGGTAGGACCTTTATGTTTCCCAATGTTTCCAGAAATGCAGAATGGGGGTCCTAGGACATGGTGGGTGATCTGCAGCAAGCTACAATTTGAATTGCAGTTTTGCCTATTGTTAGTTGCACGTGGATGATCTCTGTAGCATCCATGCTGTGCTGCTAACCTGGAGGTGTGGATATCCTTGATGAATATGGATACGCCCCACCTTTTCTATTTTGGTTTGGGTTCTGTGGCCGAAATGTACAGTATGAATTGTAGCCTGGTAGTGCTGGGGTGCTCTCGGGAGCCTTAAACCAGGTTTCTTTTACTGCACATATATTGATTTTCTTCATACTGAGGGGTGCCTTGAGTGCATGCATTTTGAGGTTTAGACTTCTGGCATTGAGTAGCATTACCCTCAGTTTTTTGTTACTTGTGCTACTTACAGCGGTGGGTTTGTCTTTTGAGCCTTGCCTAACAAAGGCACTATTGGGGTGGCAAGAGCCTTGGCCAGTATTTGAAAGCCTAAGGGTGACAGGTGCAAACCGTCTCTAGCGAAGCAGCGTGGCTTGTTGAGCATGTCATCCCAGACAGACAGACACTGAATCCCCTTTGAATGACACCAGAAACTTAGCCAAATGTTGAAATCAAGAATTTTTTTCTTTATACAGTGGTATCTTGGTGAGGGCAGGATGCTACTCAGGGTCAGAGTCATACCAGCCTGGGCTACATGATCAAAGAGCTCTTCCATGTCTCTTTTCATGTAGTCCAGGGAGGTACGGCGCAGATCCTTCACACCAATATGGACAATGACATAGTCATATTTGTACTTGTTCTGGAGTGACCTGAGTGCTTGTGTTATGTGGTGGATCCTGGCACCCAACAGGCAGCTAACAGTAACCTTTTCCTTATTCTGTCTAGTGAGTGGGACGTCAGACTTCATATTCTTCAGAAAATATATGGTAACACAAAACCTTTTATTCTAGCAAGTTTATAAGATCAATATTTGAAAAAAATTCCCTATTTTTGGAGCTGTAATCCCCCATTATTGGCTTTGTCCAGGTTTTTTGTGCTAAGAAGTTGAGAGCTATGATGAGAACTGAATTCAGTGAATGACAGCCATTTAAGTTTCAGTCTTCCTATCTTTCAAGAAACAGCTGATTTGGCATAGTGGTATGTTTCTCTGACTGTAGTGTATAGGGTCCTGGATTCAAGACTTGGCAATGAAATGCATGGTGGTACCACATTTTGTTCTAGCAACTCTCTAAGATTATACAAGCAATGTTTAAACTGTGTTCCTGGTTTTTGGGCTTGTGTTGTCCCTCCCCTCTCCATAAAATTTGGCTTTTTCCAGATTTCTTTTGCTGCAAAGTTAAGAGATACAGTTGAGTGTCGAGTGGATTTTACAAGGAGCTGAGTGCTTCAAGGGAAGAGAAGTTTAGTGCTGCTTATGCTGAGTTTGCTTGCATTTTTAATAGCATAACAGGTTGAATACTTGCTTTTGATGCAGAAGGTTGTGGGTTCTACTCCCACAGTATGTAGATACATTGCTGATACTATATTGTGTTATACTTTTAAAAGGGGTGAATGCTGCAGTCCTGAGAATTTCCTCTTTAGCAGAGATACCTAGTAACTATGAACCTGTTATCAGTTTGCCATCCATTCCCTATTGCAATATTACTAGCTTATCATTTTTTCATGTAACATAGCCAATTTATTCCTCAAAGGCAATAGGTGCTTTATTTGAAACATGATGCAAAGATAAAACAATGAAATATAAAGCTGTTTGTTAGCAGCAACTTCTTCATTAGTTACAGTCCTCTTTAATGTGGAATTATTTAAATGACTTTTACTTCTGCAGAGATTGTGCACATTTACTGATACTGGTGGATTGTAGAAGATTGAGTAGACATTTATGATGGAAATATTCTGAAGTGGGCAGTTTTGTCATTATTGGTGCATACATTTTGTTTCATTGTTTACTGGAAAAATGTTCAAAACTGTAAATTTAAAATGCCCTCTAACAACTGTACTGTATTATACAAGGAATATAATTTAATACAATCAGGAAGTTGTTTATTGATTATCTGATCAGCACAAGTACGCCCCCTCCTAGTTCTTAGTTGGATGTGTTAGATTAGGAACCAGTTAAATTAACTGTCTACAAACACAAATTTTTTTACGGAATATTTTCACTGATTGAGTCTGAATACTACTGCAAATGATGAAGCCAGATTGAAGCAATCACTTCTCTTAGATCTTCATTTTTTTATTTTTTTTTTTTTGGGGGGGGGTACTTATTGTCCACACCTAGGGAGCTAAGTCCGTCGTGTAGGATTTCTGTCACACAATTCACCCGGCTGAACTATACCTCTCACCTGTCCAGATTTTCACAGAATGAATAGATTTTTGCTTCTTATTTTTGGTTCATTCCTCATAAAAATTGTGTTTTTCTGGCAAATCATTTAGGAATGAAATCACTTAATAATGACAGACATTGATTTTCAGACTTCATACCCTTCAGAAAAATGCATAGTAAAGCAAGACCTGTTATTCTATCAACTGTCTAAGTTTATACAAGAGCAATTCATAGTACTGTTTGTTTGTTCTCCCAATATATTTGACCTTGCCCATATTTTCTGCATTAAGAGGTTGAGAGGTACGCACAAATAAATCGCTTTATAGAATTAGGTATTTCCAAACCTCTCAACTGTCCCCAATTTTGGCTCAAAATGTTGCTGTCCCCCTAATAATCCCTCTGCAAAATCACAATTTTGGAAGAAAAGTGGAATGTTTACAATTAATAAATAATTGTAATAATCAGAGTTACAAATTACATCTATTTCAGAAATGCATGTATATTCTCTTATTTTGTCAGCTGCTCAACTTAACAGTACTAATATTAAACATGTGTCCCTTCTTTGGCAGGTTCCTAGCTGTATTGTGTGGCTATTTTATATTCTTGCATCACAATTTAGGTCCATTTTTCATAAAATTGTGGTTTTCTGGCAAATTAGTGTCAAATCATTAAAGATTGAAGTTAGAAAATAATGACAGACATTTGAGTTTCAGATTTCATACCCTTCAGAAAAGTCATAATAATGCAAGACTTACTATTATATTATCTTTCTAAGTTTATGAGAGCAATATTTAAAAATTGTCCTTATTTTTGGGCCTTCGTCCCACTTCTGTTTATGGCTTTTTATAGGTTCATAGGTAGGTACTAGGCTATCTGCCCAAGGGCCTAAGTAAGACTAGCCAACAAGGTTCCCTGGCTTACACCACACAAGAAAGTTATTTTCCTGTGCCTCTGTCGAGCAGAGCCACAGAAGTGATCCCCGGGGTGTATTTCCTAGTTCCCATCCACTCATCAAGATTTTTCTTGAAGAGTGCTAATGAGGAACTTTGCTTGACATAGATGGGTAGCTTGTTCCAGAGTAAGGGAAGTCTCTGGGATAGGAATCTTTCTCTCCAGCATGTCCTGTTTATTGTGAAGACATGGTTTAGGTCCTTTGAGCGTGTAGCTTGGAGGGATTGGGATTTCTTTAGGTGTAGCATGTCCAACAGCTCTGGGTTTGACATAGCTTTATATGTTAGGCAGAGATCACCTCGGAGCAGGTGATATGCTACAGAGTAAAGCTGGAGTTTTTTGAGACGGTCAGTGTAGGGTATCTGTTTGAGGCCAGTAATTCCCATTGTGAGGTACTTCTGTGGCCTTTCCAGCTGCTGCAGATGTTTTGTGAGGTACATTCCAAATGACGCATTGTACTTAAAAATGGGTCTAATGAGTTTCGAGTAGAGGGGAACAATGACCTCTTTTTTCCTGGATGAGAACCCTTTTGTGATGAGGTGTGCCACATAGAAGGATTTCCTGACTACTGTGGCGATGTGATTATCAATAGAGAGACTACTGTCCACCTTGATCCCAAGGTCTCTTATTACACATTCGGCATTAAGTAGACTGCCACCTATATGGTAGTTCATGGTTACAGAGTTTTTACCAATGGGGATGACAATGGACATTTTGGCATTGAGCTTGGGGCCATGGCTCTGACACCAGGCATCTGTCTCAGTGAGGCTCTTCTGTAGGATGTCCACATCATTTGGTGACTTGACTATGGCTCCTAGTTTGCAGTCATCTGTGAAGTTCATTAGCCAAAGGCCTTCTGTGTTACCCTGTACTTCAGAGAAGTAGATACCAAACAGGAGAGGTCCCAGGACTGAACCCTGTGGTACTCCACTTGTCACTGGTTTGAAGTCAGATTTAGAGTCTGCAACTTTTACAGTGTGCGTTCTGTCAGTGAGTTAGTTGGCATCCCATCTTGTGACATAGGGATTTATACCTAGTTTAGTAAGTTTAGCTATAATTCCAGAATGGGGGATGATGTTGAAAGCCTTGGTGAGGTCAAGATAGGCTGTGTCAACCACCTTACCCTTGTCTACGGCTTTGGTGACTGCCTCAAAGAAGTAGATCAGGTTTAGGAGGCATTATCTGCCTTTCACAAACACAAACTGGGTGGGGTCCAGAATTTGGAGGTTACCGGTGTCTTTGTTTATGAGTTCCATGATGATATGTTCCATGACCTTACAGACCAGGCTCATCAGGCTAATATGGCAATAGTTCTCAGGAACAGTGGTAGTTCCCCCTTTGTGGAGTGGGATACCTGTTGCTGTGCCATTCAGTGGGCACAAAGCCAAACCTAACGTGAGGCTATAATTGAACATGGTGCTTAGGTGGGGAGCCAGTTCATTCTGAAGTTCATGTAAAATGCTGCCTGGGATGTTGTCCGGTCCCATGGATTCTGTGTTTTAGGCTTTAGAGAGTGCAGCTTTTACCTGCATAGTTGTGATTACAGGGACTCTACATTCTTCCTGTCTAGATATGGGCCCTTTATGGGTTGTGAGGGGGGTACAGTTAGCACTGAACCTATCTGCCAGGATGTTGGCAATATCAGTTGGTTCTGTAATTTTGGTGTCATTGTGCTGTAACGCAGAGCAGATCTGGGTGTTGCCATTGAGATTCTTGACATAGCAGTAGAATGGTTTGTGGTTGTCCCTAGAATCAGTGGCAATTTTGTTTTCATAGCTTACTTTGGAGGATCTTATTAGGGATCTCAGCTTCTTACTGAAGCTGACTAGGGAGCTTCTCCACTCATGGGATTTTACTCTCTTTTGCAACAGTTTCTTCCTTCTGCTGTAGAGTTTGTTTATGGCAGGGGACCCCCAGATTGCCTTCCTTTTTTTGTAGGATAGCGTCTTGGTTCTGTTTGGGATAGCATGATCCAGGCACTTGTGTAAGTGCTTATAGAGTGCATTTGTGTAGGAGTCAGCACTCGTAACTGTATTGTCCATTTGCTTGAGTGTCATGAAGTTCACCACTTCTGTCTTAAGAAGCATGAAGTTGGCTTTGGAGAATTTTTTTACCATGGTTTCCTTAATGGGGGTGGGGGCAGGATGTGGATATCTAGTGTGATTAGCTTATGGTCGGGTCTGACCAATGAGGAGTTGACTTCAGGTGTGGAACACCTGTCACTCATGTTGATAATGACAAGGTATTGTTGCCCCTGGTGGGGGTGTGGATAGGTTGATCCAGGGCATTGGAATTTATGAATTCCAGAACATTGAGTGAAGGAGTTGGAACATGAATAGTTTTCCCAGTTAATGGTGGGGTAGTTGAAATCACCCATTATTAGGGTATTTGTTTGAACCCTAATATTTTCTAGTATATCATGAAAAGAGGAGTGGGAATCCTGGGGCATGATGGGGGATCTGTAGCAAGCTACAATCTGGATTGCAGTTTTGTCCAGAGTTAGTTGCACTTGAATAACCTTGGATGCATTATGCTGAGCAACTAGCCTGGAGGTGTGGATATCCTTAATGAATATGGACACACCTCCACCTTTGGTGTTCAGGTCCAGGTTAGATGACCAAAAAGTGTGGTATGAACTATAGCCTGGTAAATGCAGGGGTGCTCTCTGGAGCCTTGAACCAGGTCTCAGTCACTGCGCAGATATCGATGTTCTCCATTTTAAGGAGTGCCTCGAGGGAGTGCATTTTGAGATTTAGACTTCTAGCATTGAATAACATTACCCTCAGTTTTTGCTTGCCTGTTGCTGTTACGGTGGTGAATTAGTCATTTGGACCTTGCCTAAAAAAGGCACTAAAGAGATGGCAAGAGCCTTAGCCAGTATTCGGAATCCCAGGGGTGACAGGTGCAGGCCATCTCTTGTAAAGCATCATGGTCTGTCAACCATGTCATCCCAGGCAGACAGATACTGGATCCCCTTAAAATGAAGAAGCTTAGCCAATTGTTGAAGTCAATCATTTTGTCCTTGTACTGCAGTATCATACTGGGTGATGGCAGGATGCTACTCAGAGCTAGTGTCGTACTTGCCTAGGCTACAAGATCAGAGAGCTATTCCTTGTCTTTTTTCATGTAGTCCAGGGAGGTATGTCTCACGTCATTCACACCAAAATGGACAATGACAGAGTCATATTTGTATTTGTTATGGAGTAATCTGAGTGCGTGGGTTATGTGGCAGATGCTGGCACCTGACAGGCAGCTGACAGTAACCTTATCCTTGTTTAGCCTGGTGAGTGGGATATCAGTGTGCCTGACTAAAGAGTCACCTATGACTATTGTGTTGGGCACATTGTTTTTCCTTATGGGTTGTGGTTGAGTGGCACACTGAGTCTGTGGGCTATGTGTCATTTGGGTTGTGTTGGGGGGTGGAGGTTGCTTGTGTTTCTGCTTTGGAGATCTGTCTTGCTTGAGCAGATTAATATTGAGAGCCTCCGCAAATGTTTTTATGTTTCTATGTGTGGATTTTGGTGGTGTAGGTTTAGTGGGACTATGTGATGAGTGTGGTGCAAGTGATTACCTTCTCCTCTTGACTGTCAAGTTCAGTCTTGGTTGGAGAGAGCTTTACCTCCAGTTTGGCTAGATAAGTGCATCTCTCATAGGTTGTAGTGTTGGGTGGTAGGAGGAGAGGGTTGTCTGTGTACATGAGGCAATTGCTACATTGCTCCAAGATGCCCAGATTCATCAGATAGACAGGAGAGAACACTGGGAGCTGACCCTTGGACATGCCTGAATAAAAAACTATTTTTCTCTAGAGAAGTGAGGAAAGTGAGTACAAGAACTGTTTTTCTCTAAGCAAGTGAGGAAAGTAAGTACAAAAACTGTTTTCCTCTAGGTAATGAGGAAGGTTGCTGTAGTAATTTGTCGCTTATTTAGTGCTAACAACAAGTTCTGAACAAGAGCTGAGCATGAATAAGCAAATTCAAGTGCTAAAACTAAGTATCTGTATCTGAACTAGACTAGTTACAGGAAAGAAAGTGCAAATGCGGGCTTTTAAATCAGAAAGTTGAGAGATATGGAAAAATTGCCCAAACGGCCAATAACTACAATTTCTGGGCCAGAAACCACTCCTTATGTGGTAGATAGGTTACCAATTGCTTATCACTTCCACTGATAAGCTAGCAGGCTTCCCTCCAACACAGAAAGGCTTGGGGGCCTCAGGAGCTTACAAATGGTCTTGGATACAGCAAATCTGTGTCTGGACTAGACTAGTTACAGGAAAGAAAGTGCAAATGCGAGCTTTTAAATCAGAAAGTTGAGAGAGATGGAAAAACTGCCCAAACAGCCAATAACTGCAATTTCTGGGCAAGAACCACTCCTTATGTGGTAGATAGGTTACCTAGTGCTTACCACTCCCACTGATAATCCAGCAGGCTTCCCTCCAACACAGACAGGTTTATGGGGCTCAGAAGCTTACAAACAGTCCTGGATATAGCAAATCTGTATCTGGACTAGACTAATTACAGGAAAGGCAGGAAACAAGCATCATTTTTTTGTTACAGTTACAGGGAGATTCTAGCAAAGTTTTTTTTTTCTTATTTTTGTAAAGGAAAGGGAGAGAGGTGAAGCAGAAGATAATTCAAGGTTTGAAAACTAAGTGGGTTGGCCTTCTTAAATGTTCTCTCTGTATTAGGTAGAATGAGCTAATGGCACTAGACTGAGAGGAGTATCCCTTATCAAATTTACAGGAGGAGTGGGCAACTGCAAAGCTACTAAGTATAACAGCAAGACACCAACAGGGAGGGAGAAAGGAAAACAATACTACAGCTACTAGCCTACACTATGTTAGACAGCAAACACTACAGAAATGTTTATCACAGCAGAAGAACAGCACACAGTGAGCCACAAAATGAAAGTTTTAAACAGATAAAGGAGCAAGGAGACTCTACAGAATGCTTTTAACTGCAAACAAATCAGTTATATGATACATTCCTTGGCAGGAAATTAGAACAAACAAATAGGTGCTTAACAAGTAGAGAAAATTTCCTGTTAATACCTTTCACATAGTGAAACTAGCTAAAATGCTTTACAAACAGTGTGACAGTAAAACCTTATGTATCAGGCCCTCTAAGGCAGACAATTTTAGTTTAATCATGCAGATTAGTTAATAGCAATACAATACAGTAAAAAGTATGCAGAGGCAATAAAAAAGTGCTATATATAAATTGCTAGAAGCAATAACTAGTAAAAATAAGCAAAAAAAAAAAAAAAAAAACAGGATACTTATTGTTATATATCTCAGATCAGAGTTGTAGTCAATGCCCCTCCTCCACTCAACTCAGTGTGTATAGACAGAAATCCCCTCAAAGTTAGGGCTTAAATACCAGATGATACAACCTTAAACAACTTTTTAAAAAAAAAAGCTCAAAAGAACCAATGAGTGCTTACTCCAAGCTCTAGACCATCCAACCTCCACCAGCCAGCAGCCAATCAACACAATCCTGCCACAAAGGTAAAGAAAGGCTTCTGCTAATTCAAGATGGCTTGGTCATGTGCTCAGAACAACCACTGCTCTGAGGTTGAGAAGTATGACAAATGTGTCAGGGCCATCACCGTCAGCCACAGACTTTTCAAATTGTGACATACTTGTTGTATCCCACTCCCCCATGTAGCGGCTCTGGATGTGTCGAAGCAAGGCAAGGAGCAGTTATGCAGTGTAAATGTGCAGACTATCCCCCATCCAAGGTAGACACAAGTACTACAGTGGCTTTTCAGCTGTCCTTGAGTTTGCAGAATGTTCTGGTTTTCTGTCATATTTTTATACTGTTGATTTATGTTTCTTATTATTCAGGAAATGCATGTTGCTGCAGTGCCTCTTGCTTTGTGTTTAAGCAACAATGCTTTAATGACCATCAGGTGAGCTTGTCTAAGATTGTAAGATGCAAGTAAGCATACTGTTAAAGAATTATCAAAACTGAAAGTATTTTTGTTGTTGCCATGCAGAGAATATTTACATTACTAGATAGTGTATAAGCCTTGGATACTTGAAAGGCATATGACAGTATTTGTAATAAAGGACAGGATTACAGTATTTTCAGAAGCTCATTGCATTTGTTTGAGACTTGCAGTCATCTTTACAGGCATTACCTGTAAACTAGACAGAATGTGCCAATCTACCATGTGTGCTCCATAACCTGTGCAGTAATCCTTTAAGCAATTTATCTTGAGCATGTTTCTTGTTTGCTGTTCATTATTTACTTTGATTAAGTTTTCCCCATGAAACAAGTAGATAGTTGTCAGGCAGCAGGTCTTTTTTGAATAAGAAACATTTCTACAAGTGGGGGCATCACAGAGATTGCTACTTTCAGCATGTGACTTGGTATTTTATAAAGCTGAATATAAATTATAATTAGAACTGCATTGCAAGGAGAAGTGGTTTGCTTTGAGTGCTGCTTGTTTTTTATACTTGATTTTGTCTGGCATTCCAGTAATGTATTTAAAAAGTAATTTATTTTTTCATGCCTCACAACCTTTTTATTTCCATCTAGATATTAAGTAAGCTGTCATGTAGCCAATGCATTGAAATATTTTTTCTTCTCCACTTCATTTTGTCTTGATTGGAATATCATAATGAAGGTTTGGCACCCAGTGCAGCATATTTAATTAAATTCCCAGTTTTTGTGGTTTTGAGCATAGCTCTGCCCCTTTCTAGTTGGTCACACCCCTTTCAGCTGGCCCCTACCATTCAGCTGTCTCCTGCAGCACCTTTTGATTTGAAGTCACCAGCCACCACTGCACTGGCCATAGCCAGTTTGTTGGTGAGGTACCACACAGGTGCATTGATAGGGGTGTTCATAGGAGGCCTGCTGTCCCTGCACCACCTGTTGCAGGTGTCTCATCACATGTCACTTGGCATATGTTTAGGTCCATCATGGAGGCACAGCCATGTTGAGAAAGGAACTATTAATGAATGTTCAGGGTCATAGATGCAGCACAGTCGGACATCCGTGACTCCCTCCACTGTGTTGTGATACCCTGGATCGGTTGACTGACACAGTGGAAAGAGGTAGTTCTGAGGGAGATCACACACTATCTGTCATAGATCGCACATTGTCTGTGAGGGGATGTCTGATTGGAGTTCAGTGTAGGCCTCTTGGGCATAGGTCAGCAACTACATCTGCTGAGAGTCAATGTGGCCATGCCCAGTCACACTCCCATAGTGACAGTACATCCAGTGCTCCAGAGGGGAGTGTGCTGTCCACACCAAGACATAGCAAGCCATGAGCTGATGGTTCTGGGTGTTCTTGTGGAGGATACATGCCCAGCAGACATCAGTCACCTTCAGGTAGTAGAATAGCATCTGACCTTGGGCATGGAGGTGCCAGTGCTACTCCTGGCAGATCCAGTTCTCAGGTTCAGGGGCGGCGATGATGAACTGTCAGCTCTACCATGTATGGCTCAGAGCTGTCCAACATACAGACACATAGGGCTACCACTGAGCTTGGCTGTGTTCATGCAGACACTCACGCACCAATGTCACATTGAGGGCACCTACAGACACGCACACAGCATTTCCATGGTCCATCTTGCCTACTCCCCTTGCTTGCTCACACACATGCTTGCAAGCCTTTTGGATCAGCCTAGGCTTCCTGCAGCCCCACACAATACCCTGTGCAAGTGATGATAACTGTGCCACATCGCTATCATTTTTCTCATAGATGCAGGGAAATACAGCTATGTGTCTGATGCACAGGGTGACTATTTACATTAGTATGAATTCCTTTCATCTGTTGTTGCTGTTGACATGCTACATGTACTGGTCATTTGCAGATATTGTACTTTGCCATTTATACTGTGGATACCATAATAATTTGTCTACCCCAAAACTGAGACTGTTATAAGGGCTGTGGAGTCACACAATGAAATGTATCTCATGTAAATATCTATGTTTCTCTTTCAGGATTGTATAACACACACTTATGGGTACACATTTATAATTAGCCGATCACTGTCAGAGCACATGACTGAATTTCAGTACACAAGACAAATGTCATCAGACCAATAATACAGTATAGGTTCATAGGTGTTTACTAGGTTAACAAACACAAGGGCTTTTTTTAAGCCTAGCTATGCATCCCATATCTCTGACAAGTTCTGATACCCTTGATAAGTGTAAGCAGGGGTTTGAGAGCTGAACCAGTTACAAGCAGGGGCCTGGGAGATGAACCATTTAAGTTTGCCTGTGTCCATTAGAGATATAAGTGCCAAACCAAGGATGAGTTTCCCATTCCCCATCCAATTGTCCAAGTTGCACTTACATTTTAGGGAGGAACTCTGCTTCACATGGATGGGGGCCTGTTCCATAGAGGGGGTAGTCTCTGGGACACATACCTGTATCTCCAGCAGGTCCTATGTATATCACAGGCAAGGTGTAAGTCTTTAGTAGAGGTAATTCTGGTGCTGTTTGTTTTGTGGATATGCCGGAGGTCCAGAGTGGGGTCTGACAATGCCCTGTATGCCATCCATAGATCTCCCCTCAAAAGCCTGTAGGAGACAGAATACAGGGATAGGGCCTTGATATGGTCTGCATAGGTTATTTTACTTATGCCCTGTACTGGTTAAGTGAGGACCTCTGTGGACATTCCAATTATTGAATATGACTGGTTAGGTACATACCAAATGGGCATTGTATTCAAAGATAGGTCTGATGAATGCTGAATACAGTGGAACAATGACTTTCTTGGAATTAGATGCCATACCTTTGTTTATAAGCTGTGCAACATAGAATGTTTCCTCAATACTGTAGGCATGTGACAGTCAAAGGCTAGATTGTTATCTTTGTGTGCCCCTAAGTCCCTGACTACTGGGTCAACTGTTATAGGTATGTTGTCAATATGATAGTTACCAGGGGTGGATGACTTCCCATATGATAGTGTTATGCATTTCTTGGCATTTAGTTTTTATCCATGGCTCTGACACCAGTTGTATGTCTGTGTCAGCCCCTCCTGGAGAACATTTGTGTCAGTGTGGGATTCACTGACAGCTCCTAATTTGTAATCATCTGCAAATTTAGTCAGGCAAAGACCATTGACATTGGCTTTGATTCAGCAAAGTAAATGGCAAAAAGGAGCAGTCCAAGGAATGATTCCTGATGGAATCCACTTGTGACTGGCCTCTTTACAGAGGTGGACACCCAAGTCTAACTTCCTAAGTCCTGTCTGTGAGCCAATTGGCTATCCACTGGGTGACATGTGTTTGTACCAGATCTCTTAAGTTTTTCAACAATGCCTGATCGTGGTATAGTGCCAAATGCCTTATCAGGACAAGGTAGGTAGTGTGAACCATTGTTTCCACAGCCATTGCTTTGGTTACCTTCTCAAAGAAGTCCACAAGGTTGAGTAGGCATGATCATCCCTTGATGAAACCAAACTGGGTTGGGTCCAGTGTCTGGATGTTACTATAACCTTATTGATCATTTCCATGATAATTCTTTCCATGGCTTTACATATAAGAGCATTGAGACTTATGGCTCTGTAGTTTCTAGGGTCGGTAAATGGGCCACCTTTGTGCAGAGAGATGACTGTTCTGTTCTCCATTCATGAGGCACAAAGCCTGTTTGGAGGCTACAGTTAAATAGTAATTCCAGACATAATGATAGGTCATGTTTCATGCTACTTAGAAGGCATTCTGGCATATTGTATGGGACCACTGATAGGTTCATAGGTTCATACTAGGCTATCTGCCCTAGGGCATTTATAAGCCTAGCCAGAATGTGTTTGGCTTTCGCCACCCATTTTAAATTAATTTTGCTATGCCTTTTTTTGAGGTTAGTATACTGTGCCTCTGTCTAACAGTGACACAGAAGTGATAGCCAGGGCAAACCTACGATCGCCCATCCACTCATCAAGATTCCTCTTGAAGAGAGTCAATGTGGGACTCTGCCTAACCTGGACTGGGATTTTATTCCAGAGTGAAGGGAGCCTCTGGGTTATGAATCTGTCCCTCCAGAATGTCCTATTTATTTCACTGCTGAGGTTCAAGTCTCTCGAGCGCGTAGCTCGATGGGATTTGGATTTTCTGAGGTGTAGCATGTCCATTAATTCCGGGTTGGACATGGCTTTATACATCAGGCACAGATCGCCTCTTTGCAGGCTGTATGCCACTGAGTAGAGCTGGAGTTTCTTTAACCGGGCAGCATATGGCATCTGTTTGAGCCCTTTGATCCTCTTGGTGAGGTACTTTTGGGGTCTTTCCAGTTGCTGCAGGTGTCTGGTAAGGTACATCCCAAAAGGGGCATTGTACTCAATTATGGGCCTGATGAGGGATGAGTAAAGAGGCACGATGACCTCTCCTGATCTAGATGTGAATCCCTTCATGATTAGGTGGGCTATATAAAATGTTTTTCTAACCAATTTGGCCACGTGGTTGTCAAATGAGAGATTGCTATCAACTTGGGTCCCCAGGTCCCTAATGACTTCTTCTGTACTTAATGGATTACCACCTATGTGGTAATTTGTGGGCACTTTGTTTTTGCCAAAGGGGATGACTATACACTTTTTGGTGTTTAGCTTGAGGCCATGGCTCTGGCACCAGTTGTCTGTTTCTATGAGGCCCTTTTGGAGGATGCTTGTGTTGGCTGGAGAGTTAATTATGGTGCCCAGTTTGCAGTCATCTGCGAACTTGGTCAGCCACAGTCCTTCCGTGTTGGCCTGTACCGCCGAGAAATATATACCGAACAAGAGAGGCCCCAGGACTGAGCCTTGTGGGATGCCACTTGTAACTGGTTTGGAGTCTGACATGGATCCAGCAATTCTAACCATGTGGGTTCTGTCTTTGAGCCAGTTTGCAACCCATCTAGTGACATAGGGGTTTATATTTAAGCTGGTGAGCTTATCTATAATGCCCGAGTGGGGTATTGTACTGAAGGCTTTTGCGAGGTCCAGGTAGGCTGTGTGGACCACCTTCCCCTCGTCAATGGCATTGGTGACTGTTTCAAAGAAATTGATCAGGTTTAAGAGGCAGGATCTGCCCTTAACAAAGCCAAACTGGGTAGGATCCAGTGTCTGTAGGTCCCCAATATCTTTATTTATGAGGTCCATGATGATTCTTTCCATAGATTTGCAGACCAAGCTAGTCAGGCTTATGGGGCGATAGTTTCCAGGATCCGTTGAGGCACCACCTTTGTGGAGAGGGACCACTGTTGCTGTACGCCACTCTTTGGGTACATATCCTGTAGTAAGGCTAAGATTGAACAGTAGTTTTATGTTTGGGTTTAGCTCTTCTTGGAGTTCATGTAGGACGCAGCCCGGGACACCATCTGGTCCCATTGATGCTGTGTTTTTGCTTTGGAGGGCGGCTCTTACCTGAGCATCTGAGATGTCAGGGGCAGCACTCTGTTGGGATATATATTTGCCCTTTTGGTGGGGAGGGAGGAGTTTGCACTGCACCTGTCAGCTAGGATGTTGGCAATGTCTGTGGGCTCGGTGTATTTTTTGTCATTTTGGGCTAATTCTGAGCATATCTGGGAATTCCCACCCAGGTTCCTAACATAACTAAAGAAAGCCTTGTGATTATCCTTAGTGTCCTGTGCAATTTTTCTCTCGAAGCTGGCCTTAGATGATTTTATGAGTGCCCATAGTTTTTGCTAATACTGATCAGAGATGCCTTCCCTTTTTGGGATTTTGCTCTATCATGTAGTAGCTTCCTCCTTCTATTGTATAGTTTGTTTATGGCTGGGGTCCACCAGACAGGACGTCTGCCTTTGGAGGATTGGGTCTTGGTTTTATTTGGGATTGCATGATCCATGCATTCCTGAAGGTGTTCATAGAATGCGTTTATAAAGGATTCTGCGGTCTGGGCCGTATTTTCCACAGGCCGGGGCTTTGAAGGATTCGCCTCAGTTTTGAGGCGTGTGAAATTTGCTTTAGAGAAGTTTTTCACTGTGGTTTTCTGGGCAGGGGTGGGGTCGGGATGTGAATATCCAGTGAGATTAGTTTATGGTCTGATCTTACCAGTGAGGGATACACTTCTGGTCTGGAGCATAGTGTCCCCATGTTGGTGATGATCAGGTCCAGTATGTTTTCCCTCTTGTGGGAGTGGTAACAAGTTGTTCCATAGCATTTGAGTTTATAAATTCTAGGAACCTTTGGGCTAGGGTGTTGGAGCTAGAGTAATGCTCCCAGTCTATGTTTGGGTAGTTGAAGTCACCCAATATAATGGTGTTTGGAGAGACCTTCATATTTTCCAGTATTCTCAGGAAGGCCGAGTGGGGTTCCTGTGTTTGGGAGGGTGGTCTGTAGCAGGCTATAAACTGGAAGGCAGTTTTACCCACTGTTGGTTGCACATGGATAGTCTCTGATGCTTCGTGCTGTGCCACCAACATGGAGGTGTGGGTATCTTTGACGAATATTGATACTCCCCCTCCTTTTGTGGTTCGGTCCAAGTTTTGGGGCCAAAAAGCATGGTATGAGGTATAACCTGGTAGTGCTGGGGTGCTCTCAGGAGCCTTGAACCAGGTTTCTGTTACTGCACAGATATCGATGTTCTCCATGCTAAGGAGAGTTTCGAGTGCGTGCATCTTGAGGTTTAGACTTCTGGCATTGAGTAGCATTACTCTTAGTTTCTTATCCCTTGTGATACCTATGGAGGTGGGTTTGTCTTTTGAGCCTTGCCTAAAAAGGCAATATGGGGTGGCAAGAGCCTTTGCCAATATCCGAAAGCCCAGGGGTGACAGGTGCAAGCCGTCCCTAGCGAAGCATTGTGGCTTGTCGAGCATGTCATCCCAGACTGACAGGCATTGGATCCCCTTTGAATGACACCAACACTTAAGCCAATTGTTGAAATTGATCATCTTGTCTTCATATTGTGGCATCATTCTTGGTGAGGGTAAGATGCTACTCAAGGTCAGGGTCATACCGGCCTGGGCTACATGCTCAGAGAGCTCCTCTATGTCTCTTTTCATGTAGTCCAGGGAGGTACATCTCAGGTCATTCACACCAGCATGGACAATAACTGAGTCATATTTGTACTTGCCTTGGAGTGACCTGAGTGCTTGTGTTATGTGGCGGATCCTAGCGCCAGACAGGCAGCTCACCATGACCTTCTCCAAGTGTATCAGGTGTGTTGTTTAGCCTTAAGGGCTGTGACTGTTTGGCACACTGGCTTTGTGAGCTATGTGTTGCACGTGTTTTGTTTTGGGGTAGCGGTTGCTTGGGTGTCTGCTTTGGAGGTCTCTGCTGCTTAGGCAGATTTTTATTTAGAGCCTCCGAGTATGTTTTTGTGTGTTTATGTGTTTGGTTTGTTGTCATGGTAGGTCTATGTGAGACTGGAATTGTAGTGAGTGTGGTTTCCTTCTCCTCCTGACTGGTTACGCCAGTACTGAGTTGAGAGAGCTTAGCCTCCAGTTTGGCTATATGGTTGCATCTCTCACATGTGTTGGAATTTGTTGGGAGGAGGAGAGGGTTGTCTGTGTACATGAGGCAGTTGTAACATTGCCTCAAGATTCCCAGATTCACCAGCTGGACTGGAGAGGAGATTGACAACTGACCTTTGGACATGCTAGAATAGTATTGGGAATTCCTTTATAATTGAAAAAAAGGGCCAATGGGGAACAAGGTACTCAAGGGGAGTTTGTGAGGGTGTAGTGCTTTTAATTTTTTAGAGATGACTTATATAATTGCTTTAGTGAGCAAGTGCCAGGTAACTTAAATGCAATGTGTTACAGGTAACTTAAATGCAAAAATGACAAACAGTAACTTTCTTTCAAGTGAAACAAGGAAATAAGTACAGTAAGCAATGCAGATATCACTAGGGATCCACAGAAGTGCTAAATGCCGCATTTTAGGTGGAATTAGTGTTTCAGGGAAATAAACAAACAACAAGCATACAAATAAAGCTAGATTCAGCAGGCCTGGATCTAGTCTATGCTACAGCAAATAAGGTGTACCAATTTCAGTAAGAAACAGTTAGAATATGTAGGCACTATAAGCAGTGTTCTTTGTCTTAGAGAGGGCATTAAGGACCTGTTCCCTAGTGGTAGTATGAGGAGTTATATCTGATGATATTTCTTGAGGAAAGGTTGAGGGGGAGAGAGGATAAAGTTAGAGCTGAATTTATCAACCAGGGGGTTTGCTATATCTTCTGGCTCATTATAGGTGGCTCCATTTACAGTGAGCTCTGAAAGCAATTGTTTATTGTCTTTGAGGATGCAGACATAGCTAAAGATTGCTTTATGGTTATCCTTGGCTTGGGAGGCCAAACTTACATCAAATTTGGCTTTGGTAGACTTTATTTGTCCTCTGAGTCTTTTGTTTAGTTTGATGAGAGTGCTTTTACCTTGCTGTGTGCTGCAACTCCTACATTTTGCGATGATTTTCTTCCTTCTGTTATACAGCATATTGATTTTGTGACTCCACAAAGGTGACTTGATTTTGAGTTAGTTCTGTACTTCTTCCCAGTGGGTACAGCTGCATCTATGCAGCAATTAACATGCTTGTGCAGGGTTTCTATGAACACTTCTGCATAGGCCGCAGTGTTCTTATGGTTTATGGGAGCTTGAACAATTTGCCAGGTTATCACTTAATAACAGGAGGTTAGCCTTAGAGTAGTTCCTAAATATTCCATGTTCAGCTAGGGTCCATTTATTTAAATTCAAAGGAGACCATTTTGTGGTCTGACCTTACCTGGGAAGACATTACAGTAGGGGTGTACATCACACTCCATATTAATGAGGACCAGATCCAGTATGGTTGCACCCCTGTTTGGTGTATTGGCTATATGGTCTAGGGAGTTTGTGTTTACACAATCCAGGGATCTCTGTGCCTGTACGCATGGTATTGTATAGGATTCCCAGTTAATAATGTGGTAATTAAAGTCACCCATGAATATGTTATTGGGTTGGATGATTAGTGTTTCTAATAAGTTTAAATACATGGTACAGATTTCCTGGCTCATAGAGAGGGCCAATAGCTTGCAAGGAAGCAGTATTGGAGTTTTCCTCTCGTGATTTGAACATAGAACAGCTCAAGTGTATTGTCCTGTTTGGTCAGCTTTGAAGTATATTTAGTTCTGATGTAAATAGGTTCATAGGTTCATAGATTAGTACTAAGCTAACTGCCCTTGCGAGCCATTTTAAGCCTAGCCAATTATCACTTGTGAGACTCAAACCCTGCACCTTGTGCTTGCAAGGCAAACACCTTAACCATTAGGCCACCCTCCCAACCCAAAGAAAAAGCTTGCTCTTCTCCAGGGAGACACACCCACACACACACTCTCATACAGTTGGCAAGTGCAGGATTCAAACCCCTATCTAACTACTTTATGATACTAGAGCAGTACGCATTTACATGACACACTATACACATTACTGAGGTGACTAGATAGAGACACCTCCACCTTTAGTCCTTGCCTGTGAAGTAGCTGGTCTAAATGTGTGGAAGGCATTATAACCTTGCACTGTTGATGTAGTCTCCACAGCTTTAAACCATGTTTCAGTGACCACACAACATCAGCATTCTCTAGGGTGAAGACATATTTTAGGAAGTGGAGTTTTTTTGTTTAGACTCCTAGCATTGAGCAGTAATACCTTCAGATTTCCTTGGTTTTGAGTTTCAGTTTGGCATTGCTTAAAAAGTCATTAAGGGGGAACACAATATTTTAGCTAATATTCAAAAGCCTAGAGGAGATAGGTGCAGACCATCCTTGCCAAAGCAGCATGGTCTGTTGACCATCTCCTTCCATGCTGACAAATATTGCACCCCTTTAGAATGCCACCAGAAATGAAGCCAATTATTAAAGTCAATCATCTTTGTTCGTATTGTGGCATCAAACTTGAAGAAGGTGAAATACTGCTCAATGTTAGGCTCATACCGGCCTAGGACACATATTCCAAGAGCTCCATGATGTCTCTCTTAATATAGTCTAGGGAGGCATGTCTCAGGACATGTATTCCCACATGAACTATGACTGAGTCATATTGGTACTTGTGGTCCAATGTGTGCATAATGTGGCAGATCCTAGCCCCTGAATAAGCAACTGACTGTGACTTTCACCTTACTCAGCCTGGTGAGAGGCACATCAGTGTGTCTCACAATGGAGTCTCAAATGACTAGCATGTTTGATTGTGTGGTGGCTTGCCGGATGGGCTCAGTGGATGAGTCTGCTTGAGATGTAGCTCTATGTGTTGATGTGGGTGTTATTTTGAAAGAGTGCATTAGGGGCTGCTGAGGGTTTTTGTTATTTGTACTTCATCTAGGTCTTTGTTGTTTAGGAAGGTTACATTTAAGTACCTCAGCATATGTCTGCTTTGACTTGTGTGTGATGAAAGCAGTATGTGTACTACTGACTACCTTATTAACATTAGGAGTACCTTTATGTGAGAGCTTTGCCTCCAGTGACTTTGTATAAATACATCTCTCACATACCATTTCAGCATGTTTGAGAATTAACTGGTTGTCCATAAACATAAGGCAATTTCTACATTGCCTAACGATGCCCATATCCACCAAGGTGATGATGGACACAGTGGGAAAGTTCATATCCATGGCAACAGACCCGATTTTATTAATTAGACAGTTGTAGTGAGAATATCAATCAATGTCACATGTATCTGGTTTGCAAGTTTGGGGACAGTGCTTGTCACTGCAGGCTAGTTGTCCTGTGTGCATCTAGGTATTGGAGAAAATTCAGTTGTACTTCTACAGGAAAAATGTCACTCAAGATGTCTGAGTCTGTACAGAGCACTACCAAACACTTAAGGGGAAACTAATACATAGACCTGAGAATTTAAGGATGAAGTATTTAAAATATTCTGAAGTTAAACACAACTCAAGCAGTGCTTACTGAAAACAAAGACTTAGCTTGTCAAGAATGATGAAAAAAGGGGAGTCATATGAATGGCTACTATTAGTGCTGGCCTCACCCCAGCTTCACTCTGCTGGGTTACAATGATCCTTTGCTTCTTTTCTCGCAAGATACAAAATGTTAGCACCAATCCCAAGATAAGAAGCAGGCCACAGCCTGTTTGGTGATCCACAGTCTTTTCTCAGATGATGCAAGGGTCTGTAAGCTTGTTGTAGCTTTTTCCAGGTTGATGCCTTGAATAGCAACTAGACCAATCAGTTCAGTTTTGCATGTATTATGCCTTGGGTTCTGAGGTTCATAGGATGTGACCAGGGTAGTGACCTGATGTTGATTAGAGGCATAGCTCTTGCATCACAATATAATGTTCAATGACAGATGACATGGAAGTCCAAGATTTATCTAGAAAGGTCTGCAGTAGAAGTGATCCATGTTAGATAACATTTTCACAGCAATTCATGCAGCCTGCCCTTCAACAGGGTAATGGAGGTGCTCTGCTTGACATGGATGTGAGGCCTACTGCAGAGGACTGTCCACCTTTGTGAGATGTTCCTGTCTCTCCACCATGTCCTATGTATTTCATACTGTACATTTAGTTCCTGGAAAACATAACTGTAGTCCTACATTAGTTCACAGAACTTTCATTTGCTGTCTGTTTGTTTGACAGGTGTTGTAGCCTTGCAAGGCCAAAGTACTTGCACAGACATCCACATCTTCACTGCAAAGAGTACCTACAGAGGGTGGTGGGTTTTACACTGTGATCCCCAAGGGTTTAACAGCATGATCCTTACTTTGCTGGATTTGTATATTGTCACATTTGGTAGTCTGATTGCAATCCTGCCTAATAACAGGATTTTGGTTCAGGCAAGTGCCATATGCCTGGCAAAGCAGCGTACTCAGTCCACCATATTATCCGACACTGTCAGGTACTTTTTTACCTTAGAATGACACCATAAATTTAATAACATCTTACATGTATGCATCTGTCAAGCCGCTAAGTAACTATGGCCTTTTTTGACGTATACACAAGTTATAATCTATTGATAATGACATTAGATATATCTGTTGAAGAGAAGTAGACAGCATCCCACAGGCAGATGTAAAACATTCTCAGTAACATCCACACACACACACACACACACACACACACACACACACACACACACACACACACACACACACACACACCAAGTTGATCGCAGTAAAAATAGTGCCACTACATATACAGAACACTGGACAACACATACAAAGTTGGCTACAGTGAGAATAGAACCCCTACTTATCTAGGTTTACAGAACACAGTACTCTTCTACATGCACCACAGCTCACATCAGGTATTAATGTCACTTTAGGTAATCTTATACTACATGACATCAGCAGGCCTTACACAGGACAACAGTTTGGAGGCCTGCATCAACTGCAAGGCCCAGCAGTGCAAAACCATCCAATTGTGGGATTCACACTTATTCTGTATGAAGATGCACCCACACACATACACACCAAGTGGGCTGACATAAGATTAGTATCCCTACTTATCTACATTTACAAACTACAGAACATAGTACTTAATGCACACACCACAGCTCAAGCCTGACAGCAACATGACTGTAGGTAATCTTATAGAAGATGGCTTTAGCAGGCCTTGTGCAGGCCTGAATCAACTACAAGGCTCAAAACAGTGTAAACCTATGCCACCTTGGAAGGCAGTGCGGAATTCACACTTGTTCTATAGTGAGATGCACACAGACACACACACACACACACACACACACACACACACACACACACACACACACACACACACACACACACACACACACATCAAGTGAGATGGAGGCAGATTAAAACCCCTACCTATCAACATTTATAGACTACAAAACACAGTACTTAATGCATGCACCACAATTAAAGTCTGTTTTATAAATCACTGTAGGTGGACTAATCCTAAAGGATCTAACCAAGCCCTGTGATGAACAGAGTGGGAGGCCTACAGCATCACATTGCATCTTACTGTCATCTTCAGCAAGTAGCCTAGCAGTCAGATAACTATTTAGTAGCCTAGCTATGTGACAACAGTACACGTATTGAGCATAAGTGTCTGTTTCCATTTGGATGGGCAAGCCTTTGGCCACAATCAATTTGCCCTGTCCATGAGTGAGCACACAACATTATACATTCCACACCTTGTTCATTTGTTGATGTATGTGTGGTGAAATCCAGCAGACATAGGGGGCTGTAGTGAATGTAGGTGTTGTTGCTGGGGTAGATACAAATGCATGGCTTCACAATATATGTGCATGTTCTTATACTGTGTCATACATTTGCATGGTTTCCATATGCAGACTTTGGGAGACATGTGGTCTTGAATACTAGGGCACTATAAATCTCAGCTGTCCAGATGTTTGCAGCAAGTCCCCAGGTTTGACTCATATTTATGTGTGTTTCACACTAAATTATGGTTTGCTGTCAGATGTGGCATCATTTACAAATGAAGTGAAAAAAGACTGCCAAAACCTGAACTTCAGATGTCCCAATAGTCCCCCAAATGCAACACATGTTATTATATGCACTTCCACATTTTTAAGTGCATTATCTAAAGCTGAGCCCTTACTTTTGGTCCTTTGGCCAACATTCTATGTGGCTTTGTGCAGCTTTACTCTCTATGATTTGGTGTTTTTGGGCACTACAGACATTCACACATAAACACACAGACACACACACACGCACACACACACACACACACACACACACACACACACACACACACACATATATATATATATATATATATGTATATATATATATATATATATGTGTGTGTGTGTGTGTGTGTGTGTGTGTGTGGGATCACTACATAATCTCGAAATACCAAATTCCAAAATCTTGAGACTATGTAGCCGAAACCCCTAAATACCAAATGACCAGAAGTGCAAAATTCAAAATCCCGATGTTCGGAGATACTGAAGTAGCGCTTCTGGTGTTGCGGTTTGTTGATGGATAGGTGGAAGTTCAGGTAAGTATATATGTGTAAGTGTGTTAGGGGCTTTAGTGTGTGTCAGTGTGTGTTGTGACTGTGATGTGTGTGCGTGAGGAACTGTAAAATGTGCGTATCTTTTTGTGCGATCTCGGAGTTAGTATATCTAAGAAGGGGGGTGTGGGAGGTGCAGGTGGGCTTGCCCCCCTGCTTATCTGTAGTGTAGGATGATATGTTTGATTGTAGGAGAAGTTGCGTGTATGTGTATGTGTGTGCTGTATGTTCGGGATTTTGAATTTCATGCTTCTGGTAATTCGGCATTTAGGGTTTCGGCTACATAGTCTCGAGATTTTGAAATTTGATATTTCAAAATTTCAAGATTATGTAGTGAACCTATATATATATATATATATATATATATATATATATATATATATATATATATATATATATATATATATATGGGTCTACCTGATAACACCGACATGCCAAAACACAGACAATGAAATAACCGACACGACAAAACCAAAAGAAACCGAAAGTTCAAAAACACGAAACTTCACATATCCAACAAACCACAATCCTGACAATCAATAAAACAAATACCTTTCCCGAAAAACACACACACACAACACAAGCACACCAAAAACCTTACAAACCTACACTAAACCTTACATACACAACTATCTATGCACTAACCTTAACCCAAACCCTAACCTTAAGGTCCATCACTATCGCACACTTACCTTACCCGCACCCTAACACTAATTCACTTAATCCACCCCTAACCCTTATGTCTGTCACTATCGCACACTTACCTTACCTGCACCCTAACCCCAAATCACTTAATCTGCCCCTAACCCTCAAGTCCATCACTATCACACACTTACCTTACCCGCACCTTAATGCTAACTCACTTAACCAGCCCCTAAATCTAAAGTCCATCACTATCGCACACTTACCTGACCCACACCCTATCCTAAGATCCGTCCATATCACACACTTACCTTAACATGTCGGTGTTCTCAGCATTGAGATTCTCAACTTTTGATCATCTCCATTGTCGATCTTCCGGTATCGGTGTTCTCATTGTTGGCATTGTGGACTTTTGGTGTTTTCAGGAGACCCATATAGATAGATATATATATATATATATATATATATATATATATATATATATATATATATATATATATATATATATATCTGTAGGTCGAGGACAGGGATGTATGTGTGTGTGTGCGTGTGTGTGTATGGATACACTGGGGGGTGTGGGAGGTAAAGCCCCCCACCTACTTTGGTTTTAGTGAACAATAAAAAAACAAACTGGACAATATATAACCAAAGAAGGTGGGGCGCATTGCCCCCCCCCACACCCCCCCTACTATGTTTTCTAACTGCATGATTACACTACTGTGGGAAAAAGGACATATACCCATGAAACACGAAAAACCCAAATCCAAATCGCGCAACAAATAAAGAGCAAACTGCGGATACGTCGAACGTACTAAAGCTCGAAAATGTAAACCTCGAACCGTCATAGTCTGCCAACCCGCCACCCGCAACACACTACCTACCCAAATACAATAAAAAAAAACATACATACACTAACCAAATCCCTACTTCTAACCCTAAATTAAAGCACCAAAATCCTACTGCTAACCCTACACTAACCCCACATACACAACTGTCTATGCACTATACTTAACCCCTTCCTAACCCTAAGGTCCATAACTACCACACACTTTCCCTAAGGAGATATACCCAAACAGACTAAATATTCCACACACATACACTTAACAAAACCCTACACAAAACCTTACATACATTACCTACACAAAATCTTACATACACTACCTACCTATGCACTTACCTTAACCCCTCCCTAACCTTAAGATTCGTAACTATTGCACACTTACCTTACGGAGCTATACCGTAGATGGGCCAACTATGCGATTTTGATATTTCCCCTTTCGTGGTTTCATTCATTCGACGTATTCACGGTTTGCTCTTTCTGTGTCGCGAGATTCGGATTCGGGTTTTACTGCTTCCGAGAGCTTAAAGTAGACCCAAAGGACATATACCTTTTATTTGTATTTCTCTAATTGTCGGACAAAGGAACTTCAGGCAAATGAACTGTCAGGCAATTGGGCTGCCTGAAATTTGTGGGGAAGGTGATCCATATATATATATATATATATATATATATATCTACACATATATATATATATATATATATATATATATATATATATATATATATATATATATATATATATATATATATATATATATATATATATATATATATATATATATATATATATATATATATATATATATATATATATATATATATATATATATATATATATATATATATATATATATATATATATATATATATATATATATATATATATATATATATATATATATATATATATATATATATATATATATATGGATCTAGGACTTTTGATCGAAAGATCAAAAGTCTGAATCCATTATCACCAAACGTACTTTACTGAAAGCGCTTTCACCGAAAAGCGCTTACTGCAAAGTATGTTTAAAAAAAACAACATTACACCTACTTCTATGCAGGGGGGGCAAGCTCCCCTGCACCCCCAATGTGGGGGGCTACACCCCCCCACACCCCCCTACTTTAATAGTCTCATTCTGAGGTCACTCTACAGTGGGGAAAAGGGAATTTTAAGCAAAGAAGGAGGACCAGCATACAAGGCACCTTAAATAATATGAAATACTTTATTAAAAGTATTTGGTTCTTAGAACACAGACCGGTTTCGGTTTCAGTTTTTAAACAACAGATTGATTTATTTCTTAATTCAACTGTTGAAGAGGGGATTATCACCAAAAATACACAGTCCCAACTTACCGTTTCCAATCCCTGTCCACAGTACATATAATTTCTACCTAAAATACACAAGGATCTGCAGCATCCCCCAGGCAGACCTATTGTCTCAGGTACAAATTCACTAACAGAACCATTATCCCTTTTTCTAACAAAATATTTAAAACCCTTGTTGCAATGTGTCCATTCAAGGATCAGAGACACGACTGAATTTTTGCAGATCATCTCCGACACACAGCTTGAGCCAAATTGGTTACTTTGTACACTAGAAGTAAAATCATTATATACAAATATACCACATTGGGCCGGTTTGGAGGCACTGGAATACTGGCTTAACAAGACTGAACTATACAAGCCAGGTTTCAACACCCTGTTGTTGTGTCTGACAGAACATGTATTGACCAAAAATGTGTTATTTTATAAAGATAAATGTTATTTGCAAACCAAGGGAACAGCTATGGGGGCTTCTTTTGCCCCCATATATGCTGACTTATTCATGGCCTATTTTGAGGAACAGGTCATTTATGACAATTCTCACAACATTTATATTGAGGAAATGGATGTTTGGCGTAGATATTTGGATGATTGCTGATGGTATGGAGGGCTGACAGTGAATATCTTTTGGAATTTACCACTTATTTGAATGAAAATAAATGGGGAATTGAATTTTCTGTCAGCTATGATAGAAATAAAATTATTTTCTTAGAGGTTTTGGTTTGCCGTGCATCTGACCATACGCTGACAACAGAGATTCATTGCAAATTCCCCAAAAATAACTCACTGCTCCATGCCACCAGCTTTCATCCTCCCCACATTTGCAAAAACATTCCTAAATCACAATTCATGCATGTCAGACGCATTTGTTCTGATCCGCACACTTATATACAATCCAGGGATGATCTATTACATAGATTGCATGATCGTGGCTATAAAAGGGGCCAGTTATTACATACTATACACACTGTGGACAAGATGAAAAGGTCAGATTTGCTTCTTTACAAATCAACGTCCAAATCCAATTCTGTACCACCTAGATTTATTACAACATATGGACGTAACACTAACACATTGCTTAATATTGTGCAACACAATTGGAACATATTAACATGTGAACCCAGACTTTATGACATTCTTGGTGACAGATGCTCCTTTTTCTTTTGGAAAGGCAAAAATGTATCATATTTTTTCAATCACTTCAAATATTTTGAAGTGAAAACCACAAACCCCTTCAAACAACATTATCAGGTGACCCCATAATTGGATGTTTTCCTTGTGGACACTGCATTTATTGCACCAAACTACTTAAAACCACCAGCTTCACCAGCCAGAATACTCCTGAAGTATTTAATATTAAATTCTTTGGTAATTGTTCTTCAGATTGGGTCATTTGTTTGGCCAAATGTGCTTGCCCTGCATTTTATGTTGGTCAAACATCAAGACCCTTGAAACTTCGAATATCTGAGCACCTCAGTGACATTAGGCATAAAAGAGAAAGCAATGCCTTATACAAACATTTCCTTATACATCAAAAGGCCAGTTTCAGTTTTACCATCATAGATAAAATCTTGAGATCTAGACAAAACAAATTAGGTTGGCATGATTTGCTTGATTCCATGGAGAAAAAATGGATCATTAAACTTGGTGGGCTCTTTAAGCCAGGTCTCAATGAACACATGTAATTAATCACATGTCTCATGAATTATTTATATATAGGTTCTTTTTTGTATGTACTTCACACACTGAAGAAGGCTCTAAATTTTGTATGTGCCGAAACCGGTCTGTGTTCTAAGAACAGAATACTTTTAATAAAGTATTTCATATTATTTAAGGTGCCTTGTATGCTGGTCCTCTTTCTTTGCCTGATATCCTGTTGACTTTAGGAACCTGCAGCTGCCATACTCGCAGAGGTTGTAACAATTGTAGAAAAGGGAATTTTCCCTTATCCGCACAGTAGTACAACCAGCCCAACGAGCAAACTTATCCGAAAGTGCTGCTTCGGTGAACAGCACTTTCGGTTAAGTATGCTCAGTGATTTCTGCTTTGGTGGAAGGTGCATTCGGCGATCTGTACAGATCCCATATATATATATATATATATATATATATATATATATATATATATATATATATGTATACATATATGGATTTACTTCATAACACTGAAAATCAAAACACTGAAAATGAGAAAACTTCATAATATAGAAGGCCAAAACATTGAAACTTCAAAACATTGAGAACGCAAAACACTGAAACTCAAAACATTGAAACACATATCATACATATACTGAGTTTAAACAACATAAATCATAGCACTTTACACCAAGTGTAAGCAGGGGGCAAGCCCCCCTGCACCCACCCACCACCCCCTGCTACTTAAATATATCAACTCCAAGATTGCACTTAGTGAAGTGCAATCTTGGAGTTGATATATATAAGTAGCAGGGGGTGTGGGGGAGTGCAGCTTACAGTTGGTGTAAAGTGCTATGATTTATGTTGTTTAAACTCAGTATATGTATGATATGTCTTTTCAGTGTTTAGAGTTTTCAAGATTTTGAAGTTTCAGTGTTTTGAGCTTTCAGTGTTATGAAGCGAATCTATATATATATATATATAGATATATAGATATATAGATATATATTTATATCTATAGATAGATATATGTCTATATTTTTTTTTAAATAAATAGGGCAAGGAACAATGCATTTTTCTCTGCTCAACAAAGTGTATAGGCATGCACATTGACACTTTTGTACCTGTTTCTGCATTGCTAAGCAGTGCACAGGTGGGATAGGCATTGCTTACAATGGAGACTTACTGTTCCATAAATTGACTCCAGCCCACACCTAGCTATACTCCAAGCCTGAGTTTTGTGTGTTATGCAGTCTGACCTCTGTCCCTTTTTCTGCACTTCTGCACTTCATGCAAGCTGGCTAAGACTTATTAAATACATTATAGACACGTGGCGCAGCGAGCAAATGTGTAATTAATATGAGAAAGAGATCCAAAGAAAACCAAGTCAGTCCAAAAGGAAACAACAAAGCAGCATTTTAATAAATCCAAGTAAAAAAGAGAATGGTTAAGTGCTTTCGTCTGTCAAATCAGACTTCTTCAGAACCACTCAAAGTTCTACTTAAAAACATTCAAAGAAACACGTCCCTTAAAAACAACCAATGCATTTAAAGAAACATGCTTACAATAAATACATGTGAAGAATTAAGATAATTTGAAAATAGTTAAAAATAGTTAAAAATAGTTAAAAACAATTACATTTCTAAAGCCCTTCTCTTTAATTCACTAGAAATAGAAATATTGTCATTTAACCCTGGTAGGTATGCAGCATCAAATTTAAGCTGCCATTTCATTTCCTTCCTAAATAATTCATTTTCCCAATCTCCACCAGTATCATGCAAAACCTGCTGTTCCAAAATTAAAAACACAAACTTATTAAAATTTAAACAAGCAAGTGCACTTTTATTATCCCTTCTTCTAATACTATAAATAAGTTGGTAAATCCTTTGTTTAAGTGAATTATTGGTTTTACCAACATAAAATGCATTGCATGAGCAATAGGTAGCGAAATAAATAATTATTTTTGTGTTGCAGTTTACAAATGTACCCACATCCATGTTTTGATCTTACAGAGCACCTCACCATCTTTGTTAACATTAATATATGTACAATATGTACAATGTTCACATTTTCTTGTAGTGGGGACCCCATATGTGCACCCAGTATTTTCCAATATCGCCTTAAAATTACGTCTGTTTTTATAAGTACAAGTCGTTCTGGAAATAAATAAGTGACAAATGTCACTACCAGCTTGTAATAAATTCCAGTTGTTAGAAATTATTTTTTCAAAACATCTAACTTCTACCGTATAATGCATAACCATATTGTTGACCTTAAATGGTTCCATTTCCCTAGTAATGTCCAAACTTTGTAAATTAACTTATGGCCAAGCCCAAACTTGATAATGGGAGCATATTTGTTTTGTCTACCCAACCAAATTTCATTGCCTGTGGAGTTCAGGAGGTTAGGTGGATACCCCCTCTCCTTAAACATGTCCTTCACAAAATGAAATTCTCTCAGGCAATCCCCATTATCAGATGTCAGTCCAGAAACCTGGATCAATTGACTTCTCACAATGCCTTTTTTCCCGTGCATAGGATGGCACCTAGTAAAATATAAATAAGCATTACAAAATGTTGGCTTCCTATATATTCTAGTTTTTAAAGTGCCATCACTTTGTTTAGAAAAATTGATGTCCAAATAGTTAATACTAGTTTTGTCTGCCACATAAGAGAATCTCAGAAAATCAGTACTTTCCTGCACAAAAGTAATAAATTTGTACAAATCATCTTGTGTCCCTGTCCAGATAAAAAACAAATCGTCCAGGTATCTATAAGTCAAGCAAAACTTAGAAAATGCTGAACTAAACAATAAATGCAATTCCCACCATAACGTAACAGCATCGGCAAAAAGGGGGGCACAAGAAGCACCCATAGTCACCCCCTTGCATTGTCTGTAATATTCTCCCGCAAAGTATAAAAAAATTATTATTCAACACCAAATCCATAAAAGAAACCAACATTTCTTGATCAGCTGAACTAAATCCACTATGGGATAATAAAATATTCTTAAACCATTCAAGACCCAGTTCCTGTGGTATAACAGTATATAAACTGTGGACATCACATGTAACTAATAGCACCTTTTGGCGAACAATAACCATCTGTAATTTGTTTAACAGATCCCATGAGTCCTTAAGTATGTGTGTACTGGACTTGAACAATAACTTCAATTTAGTGTTGATATATTTTGCCAGGGGGTTTGGTAAAGACCCTCTGGATGCCACAATCGGGTGGAGGTGTGGGTCTAGCTTGTTAGAATGGATTTTGGGTATGATGAAAATCTTTGAAATAACAGGTTTGGCAACATACAAAAATTCATACAAAGGTCTGGAAGTAGTATCAAAAAGCAACGATTCATCAAGAACCACTTTAACAGACCTATAAGAAAGATTAATTTCATTCAAAGACATTTGGTTGTAAACCTCCTCATTATTAAGCAACCTCAGCATCTGCCCACAATAATCATGCGGTTCCATTATAACCAGACCACCCCCCTTGTCTGGTTTCATGTAACTTAAATTAGTGTTTTGTTTTAATTCATTTAACAAGTGAACTTCGTTTGCTGATATATTAAAATATCTAGTTGTGTTTGTATTCAAAACTGTTCTAATATCACGTTCACATTGTCTTTCAAAAACATTAATAAGGGGATGTTGTGGTGGGATTAAAGTACTACTACGTTTAAATTCATTCCTAATCATAGTAGGTTGCATATTTCCATTAAACATCACACTAAAGTTCATTTCCCTACAAAACAATCTTAGGTCCAACAAAATTTCTTCGGCATGGGTCTTAGAAGCAGGAATAAAGTTAAAACCTTTTAACAACAATTTGTGATGTTCTGGCCCAACAATCAAAGAAGAAAAATTGTAGATGGTGAAATTAAAAAAAGAAGTGATGTTGACAGTACTTGTTAGACAAGTCCAATGAGGAACTAGACACATCTACATCCACCTCGTGGTATGGCGGTTGTTGTAATAATCGTTCCTGTACCCACTCCCCTTGTTGTTGCTGTTGTGTTGAGAATGCCCCACTAGCCTCTCCGAGCATTGTGGGGTTCGAGGTCCTAAAGGGACATTTCCTCACGGAACATCTTGGTCCATGTCATAATTAGTACCACCAGTATCATTTCTGTATGTTTGTTGTACTTTGTGGGGGGGGGTACACATTTTTCCTTTTATAATCTTCATCATCCCTCATCAATTTCTTGTCTTTCCTGACCTTAACGTTAATTACATTGTGTTCCACAGTCTCAAAGGTGTGATTATACTTCGATTTATAGTCAGGAAACTGAACATCCACAGTAACAGAATTTATTAGTTTGTCAATGTGTTGTGTAAGTTCAACCATTTTTCTTTCATTGTCCTTAATAAGCAACCTGGTGAGTTCAAGGCCAGTGCGGTCAAATAATTCCCGTAACTCTAAATGTAAAATAAAGTTAACTTCCAACCCCTGAGGGTATTTACACAAACGCAAGCCTTTCGACACATGCTGTCTACGTACACTCTCTTCTAAAAAAATTGTCCAGCTGCAGACTTTTAAATCTGTACAAAAAAATGGTCAAGTTTTGAAATTTGCTCACGAATAGTCAAAGGTTCATTATTAACAGCATTGTCTATAGTGACACAAGTATTGTACTCAAACTTGTCCAACCAAGCATGCACTTTGGGTGCTGTTGAAACATCATCCCTACCATCACTTGTGTTGTCATCAGAAATACTGTGAGCAACCTTAGACACTGTAACATTTGTTTTGTTACCTTTTTGCCCCTGAGTCCCACGAAAAGTAGTGGCATTACATATAGCTGCAGAATAAGAAGTTCCTTCACCGGGGTTGTCAGTAGTACATTGCTGGCCACATAATTTCGAAATGTTAGTATTGAACACCAACACTGACTGTGTCAGTTGCTGCAGCAGCAAAGTAAGATTACAGCACTGTCACCCTGAGAAAAGGGCGTTTCAGGAATAAGCTGTTAGGCTTCCATTGGACATCATGAAGCACTGAAGATAAAAAAGCCAATAACCAAAATAATTCCACAAGTGCTTGACCAGGTATACACCAAACAAATCCAAAGAAAACCAAGTCAGTCCAAAAGTAAACCACAAAGCAGTGTTTTAATAAATCCAAGTAAAACAGAGAATGGTTAAACGCTTTCATCTGTCAAATCAGACATCTTCAAAACCACCCATATTAAACTCAAAGTTCTGCTTAAAAACATTCAAAGAAACACGCCCCTCAAAAACAACCAATGCATTTAAAGAAACATGCTTACAATAAATACATGTGAAGAATTAAGATAATTTAAAAATAGTTAAAATAGTTAAAAATAGTTATAACAATTACATTATCAAAGTCCTTCTCTTTAATTCACAAGAAATAGAAATATTGTCATTTAGCCCTGGTAGGTATGCAGCATCAAATTTAAGCTGCCATTTCATTTCCTTCCTAATTAATTCATTTTCCAAATCTCCACCAGTATCATGCAAACCCTGCTGTTCCAAAATTAAAAACACAAACTTATTAAAGTTTAAACAATATAATGAATTTCGAGCAAGTGCACTTTAATTATCCCTTCTTCTGATACTATAAATATGTTGATAAATCATTTGTTTAAGGGAATTATTGGTTTTACCAATATAAAATGCATTGCATGAGCAATAGGTAGCTAAATAAATAATTATTTTTGTGTTGCAGTTTACAAATGTAGCCACATTCCATGTTTTGATCTTACTGAGCACCTCACCATCTTTGTTAACATTAATATATGTACAATATGCACAATGTTTGCATTTTCCTGTAGTGGGGACCTCATATGTGCACCCAGAATGTTTCAATATCGCCTTAAAATTACTTCTGTTTTTATAAGTAAAAGTCGGTCTGGAAACAAATAAGTGACAAATGTCACTACCAGCTTGTAATAAATTCCAGTTGTTAGGAATACTTTTTTCAAAACATCTTGCTTTTATCGTATAATACATAACCATATTGTTGACCTTAAATAGTTAAATTTTCCCTAGTAATGTCCAAACTTTGTAAATTAACTTGATGGCCAAGCCCAAACTTGATAATGGGAGCATATTTGTTTCGTCTACCCATCCAAATTTCATTGCCTATGGAGTCCAAGAGGTCAGGTGGACACCCTCACTCCTTAAACATATCCTTCACAAAATTAAATTCTCTCAGGCAATCCCCATTATCAGAAGTCAGTCTAGAAATCTACATCAATTGGCTTCTCACAATGCCTTTTTTCCCGTGCATAGGATGGCAACTAGTAAAATATAAATAAGCATTACAAAATGTTGGCTTCCTATATATTATAGTTTTTAAAGTGCCATCACTTTGTTTAGAAAAATTGATGTCCAAATAGTTAATACTAGCTTTGTCTGCCACATAAGAAAATCACAGAAAATCAGTACTTTCCTGCACGAAAGTAATAAATTTGTACAAATCATCTTGTGTCCCTGTCCAGATAAAAAACAAATCGTCCAGGTATCTATAATAAGTCAAACAAAACTTAGAAAATGCTGAACTAAACAATAAATGCAATTCCCACCATAACATAACAGCGTTGGCAAAGAGGGGGCACAAGAAGCACCCATAGCCAGCCTCTTGCATTGTCTGTAATATTCTCCCTCAAAGTATAAAAAAATTATTATTCAATACCAAATCCATAAAAGAAACAAACATTTCTTGATCAGCTGTACTAAATCCACTATGGGATAATAAAATATTGGTTGTAAACCTCCTCATCATTTAACAATCTCAGCATCCATCCACAATAATCATGTGGTTCCTTTATAACCAGATCACCCCCAAGTTTGAGTACAATACTTGTGTCACTTTAGACAATGCTGTTAACAATGAACCTTTGACTATTCATTAGCAAATTTCAAAACTTGACTATTTGTTGTACAGATTTACAAGTCTGCAGCTGGACAATTATTTTTTAGAAGAGAGTGTACGTAGACAGCATGTGCCGAAAGGCTTGCGTTTATGGAAATACCCTCAGGGGTTGGAAGTTAACTCTATTTTACATTTAGAGTTATTGGAATTTTTTGACTGCACTGGCCTTGAACTCACCAGGTTGCTGATTAAGGACAACGAAAGAAAAATGGTTGAACTTACACAACACATTGACAAACTAGTCAATTCTGTTACTGTGGATGTCCAGTTTCCTGACTATGAATCGAAGTATAATCACACCTTTGAGACTGTGGAACACAATGTAATTAACGTTAAGGTCAGGAAAGACAAGAAATTGATGAGGGATGATGAAGATTATAAAAGGAAAAATGTGTACCCCCCCCCCCCCACAAAGTACAACAAACATACAGAAATGATATTGGTGGTACTAATTATGACATGGACCAAGATGTTCCGTGAGGAAATGTCCCTTTAGGACCTCGAACCCCACGATGCTCGGAGAGGCTAGTGGGGCATTCTCAACACAACAGCAACAACAAGGGGAGTGGGTACAGGAACGATTATTACAACAACCGCCATACCACGAGGCGGATGTAGATGTGTCTAGTTCCTCATTGGACTTGTCTAACAAGTACTGTCAACATCACTTCTTTTTTTAATTTCACCATCTACAATTTTTCTTCTTTGATTGTTGGGCCAGAACATCACAAATTGTTGTTAAAAGGTTTTAACTTTATTCCTGCTTCTAAGACCCATGCCGAAGACATTTTGTTGGACCTAAGATTGTTTTGTAGGGAAATGAACTTTAGTGTGATGTTTAATGGAAATATGCAACCTACTATGATTAGGAATGAATTTAAACATAGTAGTACTTTAATCCCACCACAACATCCCCTTATTAATGTTTTTGAAAGACAATGTGAACGTGACATTAGAACAGTTTTGAATACAAACACAACTAGATATTTTAATTTATCAGCAAACGAAGTTCACTTGTTAAATGAATTAAAACAAAACACTAATTTAAGTTACATGAAACCAGACAAGGGGGGTGGTCTGGTTATAATGGAACCGCATGATTATTGTGGGCAGATGCTGAGGTTGCTTAATAATGAGGAGGTTTACAACCAAATGTCTTTGAATGAAATGAATCTTTCTTAAAGGTCTGTTAAAGTGGTTCTTGATGAATCGTTGCTTTTTGATACTACTTCCAGACCTTTGTATGAATTTTTGTATGTTGACAAACCTGTTATTTCAAAGATTTTCATCATACCCAAAATCCATTCTAACAAGCTAGACCCACCCCTCCACCCGATTGTGGCATCCAGAGGGTCTTTACCAAACCCCCTGGCAAAATATATTGACACTAAATTGAAATTTTTGTTCAAGTCCAGTACACACATACTTAAGGACTCATGGGATCTGTTAAACAAATTACAGATGGTTATTGTTCACCAAGAGGTGCTATTAGTTACACAGTTTATATACTGTTATACCACAGGAACTGGGTCTTGAATGGTTTAAGAATATTTTATTATCCCGTAGTGGATTTTGAACAGGTAATCAATAAATGTTGGTTTCTTTTATGGATTTGGTGTTGAATAATAATTTTTTATACTTTGAGGGAGGATATTACAGACAATGCAAGGGGGTGACTATGGGTGCTTCTTGTGCCCCCATCTTTGCCAACGCTGTTATGTTATGGTGGGAATTGCATTTATTGTTTAGTTCAGCATTTTTTAAGTTTTGCTTGACTTATTATAGATACCTGGATGATTTGTTTTTTATCTGGACAGGGACACAAGATGATTTGTACAAATTTATTACTTTCGTGCAGGAAAGTACTGATTTTCTGAGATTTTCTTATGTGGCAGACAAAGCTAGTATTAACTATTTGGACATCAATTTTTCTAAACAAAGTGATGGTACTTTAAAAACTAGAATATATAGGAAACCAACATTTTGTAATGCTTATATATATTTTACTAGTTGCCATCCTATGCATGGGAAAACAGGCATTGTGAGAAGCCAATTGATCTGGGTTTCTAGACTGACATCTGATAATGGGGATTGCCTGAGACAATTTAATTTTGTGAAGGACATGTTTAAGGAGAGGGAGTATCCACCTGACATCTTGGACTCCATAAGCAATGAAATTTGGATGGGTAGACAAAACAAATATGCTCCCATTATCAAGTTTGGGCTTGGCCATCAATTTAATTTACAAAGTTTGGACATTACTTGGGAAATTGAACCATTTAAAGTCAACAATATGGTTATACATTATACGGTAGAAGCTAGATGTTTTGAAAAAAATATTTCTAACAACTGGAATTGATTACAAGCTGGTAGTGACATTTGTCACTTATTTATTTCTGGAACAACTTTTACTTATAAAAACAGAAGTAATTTTAAGGCAATATTGGAAAATACTGGGTGTACATATGGGGTTCCCAGTACAAGAAAATGTGAACATTGTACATATTGTACATATATTAATGTTAACAAAGATGGTGAGGTGCTCAGTAAGATCAAAACATGGAATGTGGGTACATTTGTAAACTGCAACACAAAAATAATTATTTATTTAGCTGCCTGTTGCTCATGCAATGCATTTTATGTTGGTAAAACCAATAATTCCCTTAAACAAAGGATTTATCAACATATTTATAGTATTAGAAGAAGGGATAATAAAAGTGTACTTGCTCGACATTCATTATATTTTTTAAACTTTAATAAGTTTGTGTTTTTAATTTTGGAACAGCAGATTTTCATGATACTGGTGGAAATTTGGAAAATGAATTACTTAGGAAGGAAATTAAATGGCAGCTTAAATTTGATGCTGCATACCCACCAGGGTTAAATGACAATATTTCTATTTCCAGTGAATTAAAGAGAAGGGCTTTGGAAATGTAATTGTTTTTAACTATTTTTAACTATTTTCAAATTATCTTAAATTCTTCATATGTATTTATTGTAAGCATGTTTCTTTAAATGCAATGGTTGTTTTTGAAGGGTGTGTTTCTTTGAATGCTTTTAAGAAGAACTTTGAGTTTAATATGGGTGGTTCTGAAGATGTCTGATTTGACAGATGAAAGCGTTTAACCATTCTCTGTTTTATTTTGATTGATTAAAATGCTGCCTTGTGGTTTCCTTTTGGACTAACTTGTTTTTTTTTTTTGGATTTGTTTGGTGTATACCTGGTCAAGCACTGGTGGAATTATTTTGAATATGAGAAAGAGGTTAATAATAGTATAGTACATACAGAGTCACGGTCTATACAAGTAATCAGTATAGCACATCTACATACCTCAGAGTTAGAACCCTGAACACCATCACACAAGCTCACTACCTGAGTCTTTTGAGCCACAGAAACTGCTGGACGCAAAGGGGATCACTCATCACACGGTCACCTACGTAAATATGTACATTGCAATTACTAAGTTACCTAACACATACAATGTAAGACCAAATTCTATATTACTGTCCTGAGACTGTGTGTCATACTAACAAAGGCTAATGCTCATATAGCATAGCTGAGTTATTCTTATGGCAGTTACAAGGGGACACTTATTTTGAGGGTTTGGGGAACAAACGCCACCTTATGCTTGGCTACACACTTGTCTGACTATCATTTAGCCTCATTTTCTAACATGTCCCTTGAATGATGTACCAGTGATCTGCTGCAGTAGCACTGCATGAATATTCCATGCATGACACCTACTGATTACAAATGGAGACATGATAGTACAATGGGTGTCTGTAATCTCATGTGGATGTAATTTCTGTCCAAATAGCCCACTATAGTTACTTGCATAATTTACCAGGTCCATAGCTACAATGGTATATCATAATAATCCACTAGAATACTGTTTAGGTTGACACAACTGTAATTCGGGGATGACTCTGCCTGATGTAAGCAGCAGACAGCCAATAAATGGATAGGGACAGGTTGTGTGAGTTGGCTGGCATCAATTTTAATAAGTATACATGAGTAGGAGGAAGGTGTTTTTCCACAGTTTGTAGGTTGTGAGTGAATGTGCTATGCCATGTCTCTTAGCAAAATTCATGGCTTACAGAGCATGTCTATGTATGCCTACAGGGACATCATTACCTGTGACTGTGACTGTGGTGACCAAGCCACTGGTGGGGGGGCTGTGTATCCCTTCATTTTTCTGATCCTGCTGCAGCTGTTTCCACAGGATTAGATTGTGTAGCATAGCATATATTGTGAATATTTATGCACATGTACATGCAGAATACTGCAGGGCTCCACCATATATGATGGCACTGCAACTGTGACTTCAGAAGTCCAAACACATTCTCTATGATGTTCCTAGTTTGTGCGTGTGCCTCATTATGGCATTCTTTGGTGGGTGTGAGTGCATTTCTGATGGGTGTCATCATTCACAGTTCCAGGGCATAACCAGCATCCCCCAGTAAATGGCCCTATAAGATGCCCTGTAGCAAACATCTGGTACAGCCATGATGTGTGCCAGATATGGGAGTCATGATAACTGCCAGGGTAGCCAGCACACACATTCATGATAATCCCCTGGGCATTGCATATGACTTGGCAGTTAATGGAATGATATCCCTTGCAGTTAATGTAGATTCTACCCTGCTCACCAGGTGGTACCTTGATGTGTACATGAGTACAGTCTATGGCACCCAGTACTTCAGGGTAGTGTACTACATGGTAGAAGTGTTGGATATTGCTGGTCCTCACCTCAGGGAAAAGGGTAAATGGTATGTGCTCAGTGGCATGTGGGAACATAGCATCCAGGAATTGGTGGAGTATCCTGGACGCAGATTCCTGTGACATCACCATCATGATCCCAGTTGGTCTTTGAAAAGTACCTGTAGCTAGTATCCTAAGGGCTACACATTCCTTAGTTTCCACTGGGATGGGTTCCCCTCTGTTAGCTCCGGCTCTGAGTTGAGGGCGGCAGAGCTCACTAAGTTCATGTAATATGTCACTGTCCACCATGTAGTGCTCCGCAATCTCCAGCTCATGTTGCACCTGGAACGTTAGCCTGAGCCTGAACACTCTTCTCCTCCTTGGCCTAGGCCTATTATCAGCAGCACCAGCAGCACTGACTTCAGCCTCAAGCACATACAGATGTAGAATAGCTGCAGCAGCCCCTAGTATTGTGTCAGTTAAAAGTTCCAAGTCTTTACTCCAATGGTTCAGAGTATTGAGGGAAAATCAGAATGTAGGGTGAATGCATACTTTATACAGTTCTGCTGTAGGCCCACCATGTGGGATTGGCTAATTATGATGCAGTTCACCTGCCTAGGATGTAATTGACATGATTTAAAGGCCATATTTTAGTGCATGATGCTGCTCTATGTGCAGCATAGCTATGCAAAACTGTATATTGCTAACTGAATAAATCCAGTCTCCATTTACAGCTGTCAACCTCATGACTCAGACATGGGTGGTCTGGTCACACAAACAAGTTAAGCTACGCCTTGTTTGTGGCAACTGGTGTGGTGTGCCAACATGTGCACTAAGCACAAAAAACATATAAAAGTAACATGACACCCCCCAATGTCATCCACATCCAGTGGGAATATAAACACCATGTATGAGCCTACAAGAAGTGGATATCTGTACACGGTCAATCCCTTTACCGAATCAACACATACATGGCATTTACCTCTCATTTGCATAATATTCATGCTGACAGCGTAGAAACTACATGGTTCATAGCCGAGTAAGCTGTTTAACCATACGAAAGCACAGTTATGCAGACCCGATGCAAGGTCTCACAGTACTTTTGTCTAGAGTACAGTATAATATATGTTCTATTATATATATTTTTTATATTAAGGATGTTTGTGGTGCAAACATGTGGGAATTTTAAAAAAAATTTACATTAATTTGACATAATTTCTGCTGTTTTCAGACATACACGGTGTATTAATCAAACATTTATGTATGGGATCTTATCTTTTCAGTGGAATTATGTCCATATTTGTGGACTTTTACATTCCCTTCTTTTCGTGTAGACTCCTGTTTGTGGAAAATCTCCACATACCCTACTAACACAGACACGGAGTCTACATGGATGCATTACGGATTGTTGGATCACTCCACCTGGTTAATTTGCATAAAATTCAGCTACTTAAGCCAAAATTTGCATTGCATGAAAGGTTTTTGAGTTGTGTGTGCATGCGTGTGATTGCTCGCAGCTACACAGAGTTTATTGAATCTAAATTTTTTCAGTCCCATGTGCGTATCCCACTGCGATGCACACATGGGAAAAAATTTCATGTAAGCTTTATTGAATTGCCCTGATTGTCTCTAAGGGTCCCAGATGACTCAGGATACAACTAGTAGGCTGTTATGCGGCTGCTTATCTGAGAAGTCCTGGTCTAGTAGATATCTCAGAGGAAGGAAGATGCCCCATCTGGCACACTAATGTAGTGGCTAGAAGAGGGACTTCTTTTAGATTAGATAGGAAGTACATCTCCTCTAAAGATAACTACTAAACAAGCTGAGTGGCAACATCGCACACATTTGTTTTAGACAATTTCTCATTCTTATGTAAGAGGAGTGGTAACATCATATGCATCTGTTTTAGACAATTATGCAACTTAGTTGTCCCTTTAGCATGACCCTATAAAAACGTTGGTGCTTTCTGTTCTCTTATTTGAAATATCTCTCCTTTCATGAGTCATGTAGGATGATCCTGGATGAGGAAATCCAGAAATAAAAAGAAAGGCTCCCAGATGTAAGAGTGGTGGGAAACAATGTGAAAGAAACATAGCTAGGATTTCTAAAACTTACATAGGGCAAGATTCGACTGGAAAGGGGTAGTACTTGCACCAACTTAGAAACTCCTTGACATTTGAAAATAATAGGAGGAGCAGAGGGGTCCCAGCAGATGTGCAAGTGGATACAAATAAGGAGGAGGAGCAAATGGCAGAAATGCATATAATAACAATGCATATAATAATAATGCATATAATAATAAAACATATAATAATACATATAATAATAATACATATAATAATAATGCATATAATAATAATGCATATAATAATACATATAATAATAAAACATATAATAATACATATAATAATAAAACATATAATAATACATATAATAATAATGCATATAATAATAATGCATATAATAATAAAACATATAATAATACATATAATAATAATGCATATAATAATAATGCATATAATAATAATGCATATAATAATAAAACATATAATAATACATATAATAATAATGCATATAATAATAAAACATATAATAATACATATAATAATAATGCATATAATAATAATGCATATAATAATAAAACATATAATAATACATATAATAATAATACATATAATAATAATGCATATAATAATAATGCATATAATATGGGAGTTTTTGAGAGAAGGATATGGCAACAAAAAGCAGTATAGAACCACCAGTAACCAGTTAACTGTTTCTTTACAGTCTCCCACATTATCAGAAACTGCCAACAGCACAACTCAGGAAAGAGTTAACACTGCTGTGGGTGAGTTAATGTCTCTCAAAAGGCATGGGTTATTAAAAAAATTTCAGGAAATTCATTAGGAATTGATAAACTTTTATACTTATTTGTATCTCTTATCTCCCCAAGATGACAATGAAAAAAAAAAACAGCCATTACTGCTTATTTGGAAAAATTTACAGCTGTTAAATCTACAGGAGTCTGAGTCCTTTAGCCAAACAGCACTCATTTCCATAGAGGAGCTACAGGGTGACATCTTCCTGAAATAATGCCAGGGTGAGATGGATTGCCTATTTTTCACTGAAACTGGGTGGAAGAAAAAGATAAGAGGCATTATTAAGCATTTATAATCTTGTGTAAACTTCTAGAGAAGCCTCTAATTCTTGGAAGGAAGTGATAACGCCTTTGGTATCTGACGGAGGGAAGAAAAAAATTATTAAGCATTTATGATCTTGTGTAAACTTCTAGAGAAGCCTCTGCTTCTTGGAAGGAAGTGATAATGCCTTTGGTATCTGATGGAGGGAAGAAAAAATAATGGCTGCCTCTTGCAGGCCACTTTCATCCGCAGGTATGATTACAAGCACTTTATGGCAATTGTGGCAGATAGGCTAAGAAAATGAACACAATCACTAATAAATAAGGATGAGGCAAGATTTGTAGAAGGCAGGCAAGCCTGTCATATAATTTTCCAAGCTACCTGTTTATTGGAAGCAAAGAAGCAATTTAATAAAGATTTAATCCTGATCAGTTTGGACTCCAAGAAGACATTTAATTCGGTGGACTTGGTTTTTTTTAGAAGTTGGTCCTGCTAAAGTTTTGGTCAAGAGAAAATATTAATGGAGTTAAATGTTCAATTTACCTGAGATCTCAAGCCAAAATAAAGTCAAAATGTGGCTTATCCACTCCATTTTCCTTCTCCAGAGGTATGAGGCAGGGGCCTCCCCTCTCCTCTCCTTATTTGTGATATGTATAGAACCATTAGCTGAGTCCATAGGGGTTGCTAACTTGGGGATGTACCCTTGCCCAAGTTAGTCATAAAATACTGTCAAAGACCGACAATGATGTTCTTATTTTCTTACACCCCCCCCCACCGCCGGTAACCCATTCTCTAACTGGAAGGTTCGGCAATTTTCAAGATATAAGGTGAGATAAATAAACAAACAAATGGAAAGTATTTATGTGTAGAGATTCCCTACCTTCTCAGATCAAGTTTCAATATTCCACTGTATGGAGAACAAACATGTTTACATATCAGGGGGTTGGCTGTATTTGTAACAACTATTAATCATAAGTCAACAAATCATTAAATGTAATTTTAGAACAAATAAAAACTGAGGTTATTGAGTTTAAAATGATATTATTACATCTAGATTAACGACCTCAAGCAGTACTTGATAGATTCTCTTCTTTTTCTCAGATTAGATCCCCTCCTGCTTTCTGTCTAAAACAAAAAATATTACTCTAAATATTACCTGAAATGGAGCAAAACCAAGAGCAACTTGACAGAGATTATTATTAACAGAATGTGGAGGGCATGGGCTCCCAGACCTAGCATGATACCTATCTGCCATTCAGATGAGCTTTCTGCTCTAGTTACAGTCAGGGGCATTTATTGCTAGATGGAAAGCCATCACCTAATTCTTCTTAAAGTTCCCAAAGGAAGATCTCCACAGACAACTGGCAACAATACTGTTAGGAAAAGTTGAGATACTATTTCTCGTCATGCAATCCAAAATGGTTGTAAGAAACCTATTTAGCTGTCAGGCTATGAGTCCCTGGAATGAATGTGTCCTCTCCATAGACAGTTTGCATACTGGGAGACCTGAAAAAGAGACTTAAAAAAAAAACTGAGAAGGAAAGAGTCAGTAATAAAGTTTTGAGATCGGACTAAGACTCATAATGGCTGGATGGGTTGGAACAGAAACCAGGAGAACTCTGACTCAAAGATGAATGTTAGACTCTTGCAGTTCATAAATTAAATGTCTTCCCCACAGGGCCTCCACATAAACCTGGGCTGACAGATCCGTTGGTACTCAGTAGAGCTAGTGTCCTACTAGTAAAGCAGCTAATGGAGATAGCAAACACAGAGCTCAAGGAGCTAATTGTCCTGATATTCTACAAAAGTTGGAAGCTTCAAATATTTGCATGGAAGTGTTTCTAGACGTACTTGTATATGCCATCTCATATAGCTCATATGTTCCTAGGATTCCTGTGTAATGTGGATGGTCTGGTCAAGGAAGACAGGGAACTTGGAAACATATATTCTGGGCAGACCACCCCTATGACTGAATCTTTATTCCTACTCTGCAAGAACTTATTTAACCCAAAGGAAGTTGCTATTCCTGATAATGCTGGTGGCTAAAAAAGCAATGACCAAGAACTGGAACACTGCCAATGTCCCATATACTGGGCAGTGAATATATTGCTTAATGAATTAAAGCACAGGAAGCACACTGATTGTTCAATCTGTGAGAAAGTTAACCCAGTAAACATGGAAAAAAAAGTTTACAGTTTGATCACCTGCATCTGGCGGAAGCAAAGGAATTGACTTAATATGAATAAGTTGGAAGGGCACTACAGTCAAAAATGACCTAACAAACAAAAGATGTTTTAAAACTGTGAAATCTAGCTTTGCTGACTAAAAACATTTATGGTGTTTAGTGCTTTACATACCAATATCAAAAATAAAAAAGTAGCATCCCTATGTATTTCCTTTCTTTTTCCAGACAAATTAATAACGTTTAAATTGTTCAGTATGCATAAGAAGTTCACTGCCAGAGACATATGTCAAGGTTTGATACATTTCAGCTGTTATGTTTTGCAATCATAGTTATTTAGACATCTATCTCTTTCCTCACAGCTATGGGACTATAATTTATGTTTTGTTGGGTGAAAGTGTGTATAGTAACTAATCCCATGCATGAAAATTATAAATATGGCACAACACATAAATACTTGAATTAAAGTAACATCTTATTTAAGGGTTACTATATTAAAAAAAAAACATTTCTTCCACTATGAGGGGTTGAAAGCAAATGCACCAAAGACTGGAATCCTGGCACTGAATTTTCCAAAAACATCTTGGCAAAAAACACATTTTAAAATGTTTTTCCAGAGTGACAAACCCCCTTGCAACACCGCCATGAACTTATATATACCCACTCTGAGGTTGCACTTACTCATTGAAGGAGGAATTTATCCAAAAATGGAATCACATCTTGCATGACACACTGACTGTGATTTCCTATGGAGAAAGTCTGAATGCCGGTTAGTTGAAGCTCAGTTAGTTTAAACTTGAGAGGTCAAGCTACAGCCACCAATAGGATAACCAAAATTATTCAATGTAATTATGTGGAAGCTCAAAAAAATAAGCTAACAAATTAAACAGAAAATTTAAATGCTATAAATTTTGTAGACAGCTGCATGAACATTCTCATTCATAAAAAAGAAGAAATATCATGCATCGTAAAACTATGCTTAAAAATATTGTGATTAAATAAAAATAAATGATTATAGCTGAGTTATTCTGTACATGTGCAAGTGTGCAAATTTTCACAAAACTTGTTTTTAAGTTACAAAGATTAGAAATCTACATTATTTTTTTTCTACAAGTTTAGTAGTACATTATCACTGATGTTAAATCCCCTTTTAAAACTGAAAAAAAAAAGTTTTAGATGTAGTTAACATAGCGATGGAAGAGTTTAAGCTGTTATTTACTGCACTTCAAATTGCAAAATTTGATATTTCCCATTTCCGTTATTTCTAGTTACTGATAAAATGTACAAAAAATATGTATGGCTTAACTTTAGTATTTAACTGTCAACTGCAAATCATAAGCCTCCAATAATTCTAGAACTGGAGTTTTCTTTAAAAAAAATGAACCTTAGCAGCATTAATTAAATTGCCAAAACTTTTCATTTTGTGAAAGCAATAGGACTTCCTATTTTAATACAATATTCAACTGTAAATCTAGACCTGTTTATCCTTTAATGTATAAAAGCAATCACTGGGTAAAAACAACTGCATTTTAGGGCACTTAAATGTAATAGAAATTATATTACGAATCAGTCTGTAATCACTTAAATTCCACAGACTTTAGGCTATTAAAATCTAAAATTATATTTTCCATCCAAAGACAGAGCCCATAAATAGTTACCTAGAGACTCATTGACAAATTATATACCTATGGCATATGTATATGGAGCTATTCAACATTTAACCACACCACTGAAAAATGTTACCACTGTAAAAAAATAAACAAACAAAAAATTACTTAATGTGACTAACACAGACAGTGGGCAATAATATTATTTCGAGTGAACATTCTTCCATAGTATGAAACAGTATAAGCAATATAAAAAATGCTAAATAACGTCTACACTTTTAAAAATTTTGTTTTGAGCAATCAATAATATTGTTTTTATACCACATAAAAATAAAAATAATAAGGGAAATTAAAGTTTTTATATTAGTAATATTATTTTTTAAAACAGATTAATTAAATTTTACAAAATAATAATAAAAATTAACATTATAATTAACATTAAATGTAGTAAAAAAATTAATGACAATACAAATAGAAATATTATTTTGATAGCTCTATTGATCTGTTTATGCAAAGCTACCATAATTTTTAACATCGAGTCCAACAAAAGTGAATCCACTGAATCCTCAAACTGCATTTGCAAATATATATATATATATATATATATATATAAAATAAGTAAGTAAATAAATAAATAAATACATTGTATAAAGCATTTAAATGGTTTTTTTTACTGGGGTCAAGACCCCCCAACATCCCCAATGTGGGGGTGATCCCCCATACCCCCAAAGCTTAAGTATACCAATTCAATATTTACACCAACTCCAAGAAGGGGGAAATTCCCCCCTAAAAGGGAATCACTTAAAGCACAAGTCACCAAAAGTGATTTCCAATGGAGGAACTACATTTGTTGATGAGCTGAACCTTGGAAAATTTAAGCGCAAGGATTGAATCTTTGTGTATCACTTAGTTACCCCTTACAGTATACACATATTTCTACATACATTTATATATATATATATATATATATATATATATATATATATATATAAGCTAACACTTTATGGGGGAGAAAGGGTGTGGGGTACATTCTGAGTCTACCAAGCCCAATAGACTCATGTACTTCAGAGAGGAAGAGATCAAGATGAAACACAGAGATCAACGTCATGCATGTCGACACACTACTACCCTTGCACCGAGAATTAATCTTGGCTAATGCAAAATTAAAAAAAAAAAAAAAATAGAAAGAAAGCATTGTTTGTACCCTCACACCTTCTGCTTATATATATTCTAACTCCAAAATCACATAATCCCCAGGGAAAATGGTATATTCCCTATCTGGGATTGTCAGGTTTGCCAGTCTGTGGGTAGGCATCTGGTCTGCACTGTGTTTATAATACACCTTTTTTCACAGTTCTGACTTGCCTGGTGGGAGGGTGGCCTAATGGTTAAGGTGTTTGCCTTACAAACACAAGGTGCAGGGTTTGAGTCTCACAAGGGATAATTGGCTAGGCTTAAAATGGCTCGCAAGAGCAGTCAGCTTAGTACTAACCTATGAACATAGAACTGATCCTCATGATATGAAGTGTTTCTGCTATCCAGAGAGACCCATAATATATAACCAACACAGAAATAATCACAAATATGTATCCTCTGTTTTTTCTTAAACCTATTGAAAGCCTTCGATATGGTCTCCCACAGCAAACTCTTAACCACACTTTCTTCATTAAACTTTTCTCAATCTGCACTTGATTGGTTCCAAGACTATTTGACTGGATGCCAGCAAGCAGTTCAATGGCAAGGAGATCTATCACCCCTTCTACCTACCACCAGAGGTGTTCCCCAGGGCTCCATACCAGGTTCCCTCCTTTTCTCATTATTCACCAATAACCTCCACATCTCAGTCCCACAAGCATCCCTAATTCAGTACGTCGATGGCTCCACAGTAATTTGTGCTGCCCCTACTATCCAAGAATTACAAGCGCTCACCCAAAACTCTTTTGTTGCAATCAAAACCTGGCTAACAAACTCCCACCTCATCCTGAACCCCAGCAAAATGAAACTTATGCTATTTCGCCCAACCAAACCTGCAACAGTCCCCTCTTCATTCATTCATTCATTATCAAATCTGTCAACAAAACCAGAGTCTCTCCCACTGTCCATATATGCTGTTTGGAGTTGAAATAGAAAATAACATGAGATTTGATTTCCACATATCTCAAACCATAAAAAAGTCCACAAACAGATACGCTGTATAGGAATAAACTTTACCTCACAAACAACACAAAAGCCACAATAGCTCAAACACACTTGATCAACCCTACTGTACATATCACCTATTCTGACAAACCTTAGGGAATCTGACCTTGCAAAACTTGAAACATGTTATAATAAAATGGCTAGATTTGCAACCAACTCAAACTCCAGGTCTCATCACTGTAGAACCCTCAGGCAGCTTAACTGGCTTGAGTTTCCTCAACTCCTACTTTACACCCAACTAATCATGGGCCACAAATTACTCCATCAGAAAGAAAAGATACATGCCCTGCAAAATCTACTACAACCATACTCCAGTACAAGAACTTTACGATCCAATAATAAATCCCTGATAAAAGTCTCCACTGCCAATAATCAGGCTGGGGAATCCCTCCAACTCTATAGCTAAAAGCTGGAATACATTACCTCCCAGTATAATATCCACCACAACCTCATCTCAATTTAATCCTTTACTAAAAACTCACCTATCCAAAAACTGAATATGTCCATGTATGGCTCCTGACTAACCTACTTGTTCCTAATGCTGATACTATATTGGATTCAATCATAATAACTGTACATATAAACACAAATTATATATAGTACTATGTTTACTTATGCCATATGTCTCACATTGCATATTTAACTGTGAGCTACTGTGTTTGGTATATTTTAATTGCATCTGTGTTGTATTAGCATACTTTTATGTGGAGCTTTTCTCCCTGGGCCTCCGCTGAAAAAGGACTTGTGTCCAGTTGGACATTTGGACTTTCCCAGTAAACAAATGTAAAATAAAATAATATATATATATATATATATATATATATATATATATATATATATATATATATATATACATATATATGGATTCCTATTACAAGAACGAAAGTTCACTACTTCGAACTTGTAATAGCAAGCCTCATTTCTGCGAAAGTTCACTTTAATGAAAGTGAACTATTGCGTAAGTGCACTTCACCAAAAACACCGCAGCACAGTAGAGGACATAAAAAAAACAAGCCAAGTCCTCCACTATGGTGCGATAGTCATGGACCTTAGGGTTAGAGCATGGGATAGGGTAAGTGGATAGGTAGTAAAGCTATCCCCTTACCCTAACCCATTGCCTAACCCTAAGGTTTGTGACTACCACACCATAGTGGAGGACATCGCTATGTCCTTCACTGCGCTGCAGTCATCACGGACTACAGGCTATCCCCTTACTATGACCTGTGCCCTAACCCTAAGGTCCGTGAGTACTCCACGGAAGTTCAATACAACACCCGTTCGTTGTACTGAACTTCGCATAAGTGCACTTTCGATTAAGTGCACTTTCGCTGCAGTGAGCATTCCATGCACTATTTTGAATTAGTGAAAATTCGATCTAGTGTATGGAACCCATATATATATATATATATATATGTATATGTATATATATATATATATATATATATATATATATATATATATATATATATAAATATATATATATATATATATATATATATGTATATATACACACACATAAATATATACATATTTAATACATCAAACAATAAAGTAAAATATAAGGTACCATTCAAAATTGTATATAACACTGTCTATGGGGGAAGCGCACAGGTAAATTAACTTAAATTTACTAACATATATATATATATTTATATATATATATATATATATATATATATATATATATATTTATATATATATATATATATATATATATATATATATATATATATATATATATATATATATATATATATATATATATATATATATATATATATATATATATATATATGTATGTATATATATATATATATATATATATATATATATGGATCTACTGCTTTTAGTCGAATTATATTTGGTCGAAAATGATTTCAGGCAGCCCACTTCACCGTAAATGTAATTCAATGAAAACCCATTTGGTCGAATTCCATTTGGTGGAAAATTAAATATAGCCCCTGCCACTGCAGTGCGACCCTGAAGTGAGAATATAAAGTAAGGGAAGGTATGGGGGGCATAGTGTATGCACTAATATATACATGTTTATCCATTAAAAATACATTAAAACATATAACAGCAGTAAAAACTAGTTACAAAATGTGGGGGGCTATGCCCCCCGATACCCCCAATGTGGGGGGCTGTGACTCCCACACCCCCCTTACTTTATATTCTCACTCCAGGGTCGCACTACAGTGGGAGAGGGGCTATATTCCATTTTCAACCAAATGGAATTCGATCAAATGAGCTTTCAATCTAATGAGCTTTCAGTGAAGTGGGCTGCCTGAAATAATTTTCGACCAAATGTAATTTGACTAAAAGCAGTAATTTCAAAATACCTAAATCTCAAGTTTTGAGATACCGAACTCAAAACATCGGGATTTTGTAATCTCAAAAGCGAACCAAAAAGAAAAAAAAACAGCTAAAATAATGTTTTTGCAGGGGGCAAGCCCCCCTGCCCCCCCCCCTACTTTAATATACCAACTCCGAGATCGTGCTACAGTGAAGACAATGGTAAGTGGAACAGGAGCATCACTGTTCTCTTCACTGTAGCAGGATCCTGGAGTTGGTATATTTAAGTAGGGGGGTGTGGGGGGCTTGCTCCCATGCAAAAACATTATTTTAGCTTTTTTTTTTTTTTTTATTTGTTCACTTTTTAATTTCAAGATTCCAAAATCTCGACTTTTTTGGTATTTTGAAAGTCGAGAATCTGGTATTTCGAAATTAAAAAGTGTACATATATATATATATATATATATATATATATATATATATATATATACTACTTTAAATGGAAATGACTAAGAGTGTTTCTATTAGGTAAATGGCTCTGTCTAAAACTCTAACAGTACATGGGAAGTGGGGTGTTAAGTTACCAATATTGTATGCATTTAAATGTTTTTCAATACTTTTCCAGTGAAACAGCTGCAATATAATGTTTGAAACTGCTAGAGAAATGTGTTTTCAAGGGAAATTTAAAATTGCCAGATAGACTAGTACAGCAATATATGAAAGTATGCACAAAGTGGACAAATCCAGACTACAAAAAGAGCAGAGTATGTATTAAAAGGAGATGAGTTACGTTTCATGAGACATTCAGCTAAGGTCATAGGTTTGTACTAGGTTAACAACCACTGGGGCCTTTTCTAAGCCAAGCCATGCATTTTAAATCTCTGACAAGTTCTGTTACCCTTGGTAGTGTAACCAAGGACTTGGAAGATGAACCATTAACAGGCTGCCTGTGCCCATTAGAGACATAGGTGCCAAACAAGGGGGGAATTTCTGGTTTTCTATCCAGCTGTCCAAGATAAACTTGAATTGAGTTAGGGAGGAACTCTGCATCACATTGACGGGGAGCCTTTTCCATAGAAGTGGTAGTCTCTTTTTTTTATTATTTTATTTTATTGTATTAATTTTTTAATTATCCTTTGGTAACTGTTTAGTCTCACTGGCTAGTGGCTTCTTTTCAGGGGAGATCTAGGGTGGTATTTATACTGCTATTGGAAATTTGGCCAGGGCACAGGGGAACTTCCCTTACTCTTTTGAGCTGCAAAATGGCACCAGAGGACTCCTACAGCAGCAAGGAAGAGGCCTAAGGGAATAAGCAGCATGGAGGAGAGAGAAGCAATGTAGAGATTGCCAACAGAAAATAAGAATCTGGAGAAAAAAGGTTCAATATGGAATATCAAAGTATAAATAAAGATTCCTTTGTGGTAGATGATACAAACAAGCAGCACTTAGCTGTCTCAATACAGAAGGAAGTAGGTGAGTCTGTTGGAGTGGTGCAGATAACAGAAAATGCATCAGGAGGGCTTGGAGATGAAGTTCTGTTAAAAGTAACAGAGCAGGATGATCCAGGGGACAGTTTTGCTGCTTCATGAGGTGAGACGGCAGATAACTTTTTTGGAAGTTCTGTGGATGGTAATGTGGAAAAGAAACCGGGTAGTGTGGCAGCAGAGAATGCAGCAGTTAAAAGTTATACAACAGTGACAGCAGGCAAAAAAGGAGAGCTACAACAAATTGTAACAAAAACTGTTTTTAAAAAGAAGACCAATTGTGAGGATAAAAAACAAAATGATACTGTAACAGATAGACATTATATATGGGAAAATGTAATAATTGTTATGGGTTTTAAAGCTCAATAATTTTGTTCTTTTATACTTCTTTTGTGACTTAACATTTGAAACTGAAGAAACTGAAGAAAAAACAGCAATTTCAGTAAATGTGAAAAGCATTATTAACACTGTAAGAAAGATAGAGATACTGGAATGGTGTGCTAAATTTGATATACATGTAATTTTTAGAGACTGTAAGATTCCTGATATGTGAAGAAAGATTGCAAACAGAAAAACTGTGTGACAGAAATATAATATGAAATTTAGGAAGTGAAGTTGTTTTGGAGTGGCTGTGTTGTGTAAAGAAAAACAAAAACAAAAACAAAAAACAAAACAGTGGAAATACTAGATATAGCACTGCTAAAGATGGGAAGATTAAGTTTTGCGGACATGTTTATAGATTTATAGTATTATATTCATATATAACTAGCAAGAAAAGAGTGGATCTTAGCCAGATTCCAAAAGAGTTGCTCTCTATGTAAGTCTGTTCTGATTCTGAACGACTTGCTCTCAGCGTAAATTACTTACTTCGCTGCAAGACCTATCTATAACAGGCTCATACTGGGGGCCAGATTCCAAAAAAATCTGCTCTCAGCTTGCTCTCAGTGCAAATGGTCACTTACACTGACAGCAAGACTTTTGGAACTGGACCCTATTCAGCAAATATGAGACTACAGGGTGGTTAACATGAACATTATAACTGCAGGGACTTTAAGTGTGATTTAAGGGGAAGATATAAAAAGAATGGGCAACATGTAAAAAATTCAGGGTGTGATAAAATGTGGTAAATTAGCTGCGTGGAGCAAAAGTCAATGAATTTGTAGAAATATGGCACTTGGATCTGAAATTGATTATTTTGTATGATTGGAAGGCCTGGGGGTAGGATAGAGTTGTTATGGGTTTTTCAGACCGCTTAGCAATATGGATGGAGGTGATGGAAAAAAGGGAGGGTATTAAAACAGAAAAGGGAATAAAAAGAAAAAAAGGAGAAATTACGGGATGAACTTGGAGAGATGGAATTCTAGCAATCATGGAAGTATCATATAACCATGAAAGACTTCTATAAAAGCGGGTCCATGTGGTAGACTGAGTTTAAAAAAAGTTGAAAAGTGTTTTTTTTTTTCAGTGGTAGGATGAAGTAAAAGAAAGTGAAGTATGGGAAATTTTATAGAAGTGTTTTAGAGAGTTTAGAGAATAATACAAGAGAGTATTATGGGGTGTACATTAGATAAACTAATGTTTATCTAAATAAATGCTCACATGAGCAAAAATTGCATTACTTGAAACCACAATTGTGAAATCGCGATACAGTGAAGATGGGAATATTTTCCCTTTCCTCACTGTAGTGCAATATCAGAGTTGGAATATATATTTAGCGGGGGATGTGGGGGCACAGCCCCCCATATTTCCAGTTTTGAGTTCTTAGATTTTCGCTCATGTGAGCGTTCGATTAGATAAACTTTCGTTTATCTAATATAGACCAGTATTACGGTATAGAAAAAGAAATATATAAAAAATCAAGTAAGGCATTACTGTTTAGGTAGAGATAGTACTTAAAAGTGAGAAGAGAGGTGGTATCTGCATATCTGAGTAAACTAGTAAAGGAGGATATTAGTATAATGAGGAAAATGAAAAAAGTCAAATTAAAGGTAAAAAGAACACTAGAGCAAATTATGAGTATTATAGGACAGAATACGGAAATATGTATAAGAGGGTAAAAGGAAAATAATATAGAATGTAAAGTAAAAAAAATCCAGAATGAGTTAAGAAGGAATTTAAAAAAGAAGTTAGTATTAGAGAATTGGATGAAATATTTAGGAAAGTAAATGCTGAATCAGCATCAGACCCATATCTTATGGAGTATGGACTATAGAAGAAATTAATAGATTGGCAAAGATAGAATTTTGTAAATGTACTGAGTGAATGGTTAAAGGAAAATTTTCTTAATGTAGATATATTAACATTTATATGGAAGAAAGCTCTGAAGAATTAAATAAAAGCATTGACACCCATCACACAAAATTACACAGAATGTATTTTTTTATGGGAATAATGCAGTGGAGAATAGAAGAAAGGATTGAGGGATATTATGGAAGAAATGATATATGGTATTAAAGGGGAGGGATGTCAAGAATTATTACTGGTTGCGAAAGAAATTGAGGATAATGTTATAAGTAAAAGGGAGGATATAAAACTTATGTTAGGTGATATTAGCAAATCATTTGTTACTGTAGGAAATAATGCTTTGCAGGAATGTTATGGTGAAGTATGGAGTAGAACTAAGTATGCATGTCAGCATATCAGAATAATAGACAGAGAGTGATAAGAAAGTGTTAGCTAAGTAGAGAAATATGCACAATGTGTGGTATAAGACAAGGATGTACCATGAGTAGAATATTGTTTGCATTAGTAATGGATGCGATAGTGAGTAAAGTAGCTTATTAAATGAAAGATGGTACTTATGCGATGCAAAAAGAAAGTGTTGATTCAGGTAGCATTGGCAGACACAGATGAAATAGTTGCAATTGCTAAGAATAAAATATGGATGAGGGAAGTGTTGCTTTGTCTGAAATTAAAATAAAAATAAGGGTTTGGGTGATTTATTGAAACTTGGAGGGTGTATTTTTAAATGAGAGGAGTGTCTTTGTTAAGAACAGAATTTAGGAAGAATAATGTAGTTATGATGCAATAGGATGGTTTGATAAATGAAATGGAGGAAATATGTCTCCTATGGAGGACATATAGATCAACATTCTGGAAAAAGGTTTAGCTCGTGAATTTGGTATTAATGGGAAAAATAGCACATATGTTAAATATTAGTATGATTCCAGTTAAATATGAAAGGAAATTTGTGCAACTGGTGTTTTTTTTCATATGGGATTCAAGATTTAACCCAGTGAAAAGAGGTCTGTTGTATCATGTGTGAAGATGAAGGGGGACTGGGGTTACTAAATCTAGTTATTTATTCTGCTCCTTTAAACTTGTATAGAGTATTAAAGCTGGTAGTGTAAGAGAATGAAAATTTAATAGTGAAACTATTTAAATATACGTACAAAAAATTCTGGAAGATGAGAATAAGAATAAGAGAAAAATAATATGTAAATGAAGAACTGAACAAGCATCAAGAAAATACTAACAAGGAAAATACAAATTAATGATATAGGGAATGACAGAACGATGTGGTAGAACCATGTGATAAAACAATATTATTATGTCAATCCATGATAGAATTTACCAGAAGAAGCGATGAAAGCCATTAAAGTAAGTAAACAGTGGTGTACCAAGATAATAGAGCACCAGAATTTCATTCAGAGACTGGTAATAAATAAGTTACCTGTAAAAGAGGATATGCCATATAAAAGAAAATTGAACGAGTGTGTTAATTTTGTGGGGAGGAAAAGACAAAAAAACATGACTTATTGAAATGTAAACAAGTGGTGAAACTCTGCAACTAGTTTTATTAAGAAAAATATTTTGAGAATACTAATGACATAAGCAGTATAGATATTAATTTGATTATGCATGGATATTATAAGAGTGATAAGAAAGAATTTGTGAGAAAGGTAGATAAAAATGTATTTCATTCAATATGGGTTATTTGAAATGAAATATTGAATCAAATTTTGTTTACTGGTACATGGATTTTGACAGATATCTTATGAAAAATCAGATAATGGTTGTGGAAGAATGATATTGAGGAAGTTATAAGAAATTAATAAACAGTGATGCACATACCTGGCTTTCTTAGGTGCTACCACCATCTCAAGCAAGTGCGACATTGGTTTAATACTTCCACTGAAATATGACACATACTCCAGAGTGCAGCAATTGATCACCCTGGTGTGGAAATAGAACCCCCATCCTTTTGCACCAAAGACAAGTGCACTACTTATTGTGCAGCTGAGTCTGACATATACACACTTGGCTCTCCAGCAGGTCCTGTTATATCATAGGCAAGGTTTAAGAATTTAGAATGAGTAATTTTGGTGCTGCTTGTTTTGTGGATTTGTAGGAGGACCATTAGAGTGGGGTCCAAAGATGAGAGACATAACCTTCCTTGAAATCATACCCATCTGGACACTTAGGGTGCTTTGGAAGGATGAATTCAGGAGCTGTAAGACTCAGGTGATCCAGGGTCAATTATTGGCCCAAGTGACTGACAGAAGCAATGAGGGAAGGATGGGCATCACCATCCCAGGTCGGTTGGTGGACTTATGGGCATGTACCATGTTGATCCATGTTGAACGTTGAGAAAGACACATTGGTAGGCAGGCCTAAACAGAGGAACAGGGTGGAAAGATGGCTGAGCTGCTGTGGAGATGGGGTATTACTCCACATCTCCATTGCATGCCCAACCCCAAGGATACAATTATGTCCAGAAGGGAAAGGGGAAAATGAGTAGGTCATAAGAAAACCTCCCCTGGATAGAAGAACAGACATGTGAAATCTCCTAATGCCTGCCACCATGACAAGCCCCAGTAATACTGGATTGAAGTGTGCATGGGGGCAAGGACTCAGCTGGTAGAGCCAGTGTGGGCAGGTACTGCTGTGCCTGGCCAGTAACATGATGTATGCAGGAGGATCAAAAAAAAAGTTCAGAGCCTTAGTCCCAGGTCACTGGTTTCAGGAGAACATACTCTAAACATGGTGTGGAGCACTGGGAGACTATGATAGAGAGACAGGTGAGAAAGTCATAGGCAGATATGACTGGGGTATTGTCTGCAGAGCATTAAAATTGCACATATCTTTCAGGCAAAGCCTATCACAACACTAACA
>NC_056749.1:850003699-850138699 GCF_019279795.1 Protopterus annectens | reverse complement strand
AACATATATTGTCTGAAAGATGTAAAGTCTGAAAATCAAATATATGCCATTATTTAGTGACTTCAGTCTTAAGTAATTTGCCAGACAATCACAAATTTTATGAAGAGTGGACCAAAAATATGAGGCAAATATCTGGGGCAGCTGAGAGGTATGCTCCTGTTAGTCCCTAACTCAGCTTCCACAATGCCCTAGCAGTCGCTCACAGACTGATGCAGTTATAGGGTTTGCAGACATCAGTCCAGGCTCAGGTATCAGACTAGGTGACACCGCACTGTGGATTGATATTTGTCCTGCCCAGTTTAAATAATGATACCAGTCACTGACAGAAATGGGATCCTTGCTAGGCTTGGGCAATAAACTATCATCAAACTTTTCAAAAATGATGGGATGTCTGACTTTGTCCGACACACCATTAAAAAGTTGTTGAGCAAGATGACAATCTGGGAAAGTTATAGCTCAAACATTGTTGCTGTCAGTCCACCCTGTCTGGAGACCTAGACATATGGCACAGATAATAAAAGTAAAACAGACTAACTCTTCCCTTGAGAACCCAATGCTTAAAAGTCATGTCTTAGAGAAGAAAAAAAATCAGCTGATGGTCTGTCATACTGTCATGGGAAATACTTAATTTAGTGCACAGTGCATTGAAGAATTACTTGAAGAAATTATTATTCTCTTCAGAGTTAGTAGTTTGTCCTTCTCTCTCAATAAATGTATTCCTTTCTTGGCTTTCCTCTTTTTTAAGTAACAGTTTTATGAAGTCTGTACTACTGCGCCTGTCTATTAAAAATGTAGGGATATCTCTCTCTCTCTCTCTCTCTTTTTTTTTTATTAAACTAAAATACATCTTTGTTAAATTTTCATGTATGACATAGGCAATCTTAGTAGTGATCTCTTTTGAGATACAAAGAGGTGCATCTTTTCATCTCATTCCCCAGGGAGGTTTTCAGTTATATCTACTCATTAAAACTTTTTCCTGAAATGTTGATTTAACACATGTTATGTTCCTCTTTTTCATTTTCTATATTTTTCATCTAAGTGTCACTTTTACTGTACAACAATGCCTTGGTTACACTGCAACATGATTAACTTCTAATTTAAAATTTTAATACCATAAACATCATAGGATAAATTCTCCTTGGTTAATCTGAATGTCACATTCAAAACAAATTTGAACAAGCTGGCAAGTTTCCACACCAAAGCATACCAGAAAATCAATGTTCAATAGTTTTGTGGACAGTAAGCCTGTTACCTTGACTATCATCATAATTATGGCCTCATGATCTGATAATAAACAAAACATGTGCTCATTAGTTCATTAGCCTAGAGCAGCTGGTCTGAAGCTGAAAATATTGCTATTATCAGAAGAACTGGAAAGATCTTTATGTTCACCTGCTTCAAGGGATACCCTTCCATACCTGACACAAGTTATTTTATCATGAGCTTTACAGGAACCCTAGAAATCTAAGCTATGAAGCAGGGGTCTATATTATATGCTCAAAGAGACTTTTCTTCGAACATATAATCATCGACACCTAAAGAGTGAGTGCTCTAAAGCACGAACAGCCATGTCCGCAAATTTCTTCCTTGGGAAAAATATTTATGGGGCCATACACAAAAAACACAAACTTCAAAACTCTAATCAAGTGGGGGGCTTAGCCCCCCACACCCCCCTAACTAAATATACCAACTCCGAGAATGCTTTACATTGTGTAAATGGGCAATTCCCTATAACAGCCAACTGATTTTTTTACCGAGAAAAAAATTTGCAGACGTGGCCATTCACACTTTAGAGCATTTGTTCTTTAAATGTCTATCATTACATGTTCGAAGAAATGTCTCTTTGAGAATATAATATAGACCATCTAACCAGATGTACCAGGTATTTGAGATGGAATTAATGACAAAACCAAAATCACTCCTCCCTCACTGTTTCAGGAGTACTAGCATCATTAAATAAGTTTAGTAATTTGGAAAAGAAGGTAAGAAAAAAAAGAGAAGTCTGTGTTCAGCTCATAGATGTAACCTGAAATGCAGGCTCCTATTCAGATATGGCACCCCTTTCACCTATCTTATGTGGTAGCTACTTATGTAGTGACCATTCTACTTTTTCACACATCAGAATCACCAAAACTTGTTTTGAGACATTTGCTAACCCATAATTCAGTAACCTTTCACTAGTCGATGTTGTGTCTTAAGAACACTTTGGTTTCAGCAGCAAGCACAGCATGCAAATTAATTTTTCAGATGTAAACCTTTTTTGCTTTCTTACTATTTTCAGTAACTGAAAGTAATGCCATTTTGGTTAGACTGCAAAAGCCTGGTTTACATCTATTCTCCTACAACTGAATTTAACACTTCAGCTTTCAAAATGAGGTTATTCATTCTGTGAATTACTGTGGTTTAATTAATACTAACAGCACAACACTTAAGGTCAATTAATATAAAGCCATATTAAATGTACTTTTGCATAGTACAATAACAGTCTTAAAGAAAGCAAGCAAATACAAAATAATCTAACAAATGAGAAAGTCAGTGGTTCCCAAATAAATAAGACTCTACTTAAAACAAACACTATCTTTGTTTTTCACAGCTTGTACAGTCTTACTGCCAGTAATTAGATGAGTTATTGCATAGCAATGGACAGGGATAAGTAAAGATGCTTTGGAGAATTCCCTGCCCCTGAGTCACATAAGGTCATTATTTCTGAACCACCTTGCTAAATGCCTCTTTTAAGTTTTTGTACTCATCGTTTATATGCCATTGCTCTATTTAGCTGCCAGGTTTTTGGCATTTCCTTGAAGAGGACAATACTCTTTAGATTGTGAAGATTCCAACACAGATGCATTTAATTCTATAGAGTTTTCTCCCTCATGTTTGAGGATGCAACATTTATTTTATAGTGGGTACTGGAACTAAAGGTCTCGTAATCAGCTTCTTTGTCAGACTGACTATTTCTGTCTTGGTGCTGTTTGCTGTCATCAGTGTTAGGGATCAGTCCTTTCCAATTAGATCTGGCATGTCAGTGAATTTGGCAGGCCCCATGATTATTATTATTAAATGAGCCAATGTGTTTCTGTACTGCTTACTAAAGTACAATTTAGTAGTATAGACTGTTTTTTTTCTCATTTTTTGAAAGTTTACTGCATAGTACATTGCTCTGAACGTTTGTGAGTTTTAACTCTTATTTGACAAGTGTATGCTATTGTTGTGAGCCAATGTGTTTCTGTACTGCTTACGAAAGTACAATTTCTCTCTCTACATTCTCTCCTCTTCTCCAGCTTTCTTGCCCTGCATTACCCTCTGCGACTACGCCTGGCTTGGACGCCTACACCTAAAATAAAATATAACAAGCTCTAGTGTCTCATCCCCTTTATGGGAATAGAACTAAGCTTCTCCTAGAAGGAATTAAGGAAGTATGTACAACTGCTGCTAAACCTTTGTATTACTATAGATATCTAAAGCCCTGCTAGGTGTTCAGTATGCCCCCTTGCCAGGAAAGCCAGCAGCCATACCCTTATCAACTCTGTACCTCCCATACTTGCCCCTCTTCTAGCTCACTTATTTTATACTAGTCCCTTTCTCTCCTCAACATAATCCAGTTTAGGGATCTGCCCCAGTGGAATCACAGGTGCACTTCAGCATTTGTCCACTAGATGGCACCCACTCCCCACTATTCTTGACTTCCCACATCTTTTACTTTACTTTCATGTACTCTATACAAGTTCTAACTTCCCTATTTTTCTCTCTCTTTTTTAAACATCATAGGCCACTCCATCCTACTAAATCCTCTGTCCCCTGTACTTACCTTCTGCATTCAACATTCCACTGATAGGTTCTCGCTCTTATCCTGCCTTCCTTGGCTCTACCCGCTCCGTTCGCCCTCTTGGCTCACTCTGCTCCCCTACCCTGCCCCCAATTCCCACCCGCCCCCAGCACCTCTACATTTATAACTTCATAACTACACCCACTGCACCACCTGGACAATTACTCTCCATAACTCTCTCAGCACCCACTCCCTTACTCCGCCCCTACTAACCATCACTCATCTCACCTAGAAAACCCTACCTGGCAAATTAGTCTCCATTGCTCAGACAACACCCACTCCCTAACCCCACCTATATCAACCATTACTCAATACTACACTTCCCACAATTATCAGAGGCATACCAACTCCTCTGTATATACAACCTTCCTGCTCCTAAAAGTTTACTTAGCAACAACATACCAACTCTTAACAGCCATTTTCTTTTCTTTTTTTAACAGCCATCTTTATAATGTTCCCAAAAGCCATATCCTCCTCCACTCTACTACTACTTCTCCTCGATATAGCCTACATTTACTACCTCACCTAGCCCATACATATTAACCACTCACAATCCTTCCACATAACCATACATCTTAACTCACCTCCCTTAAAATCACACACCATAATATCTCCCCATCTTTATCCTATAAAAAACCACCTACTCTTTTCTTATAAACTTATTACCCCTCATAAACATTCTACCACCATAACAACTAACAAATCCTTCATCAACATAATAAAGCCCAACCTATACTCTTCTTCTTCTTTTGGCTTTTCCCGGTTAGGGGTCGCCACAGCAAATCACCTGTCCGGTCATGATTGGTAGTGGAGTTTTACGGTGTTGAGTTGCCAGCCCGGTGCCCGACCTTCCACAGAAGGCGCACACACACACACACACACACACACACACACACACACACACACACACACACACACACACACACATACACACACACACTCACACCTAGGGCCAACTTGGAGTGTCCAATCCACCTGCAACATGTCTTTGGGGTGTGGGAGGAAACCAGAGCACCCGGAGGAAACCCACACGACCACAGAGAGGACATGCAGACTCCGCACAGAAGGCACCCCAGCCGAGAATCGAACCGGTGAACCTCTTGCTGTGAGGTGACAATGCTAACCACTGCACCACCGTGGCTGCCCAAAGCCCAACCTATACTCTAAGCAGTCCAAATACCTCTCCCACCCAATCCTATATCGAATAACCACTCTATTATCAGGAGATATTCACCCCAACCCTGGCCCCTCCACCTCTTCCACTATAGACAAGTCCATACTATTCACCTCTCTAAACTCCCAAAGCATAGTAAACAAAATCCCAAACCTCCATGCCTGGCTTATACATAATAAACCTGACATCCTATAAATCTCTGAAACTTGGTTAAAACCCCACATAAAAGACCATGAAATAACACCACCCAACTATTCAATCATCAGAAAAGATCGATCCCATAAAAAAGGGGGTGGAGTAGCTGTCCTATACTCATCCTCCTTGTCAGTCACCCTTTATAACAAACCTATCCCCAACTTCAATAATGCTGATCTACTCCTAGCACTATTTCAAGTTAATAAACACAAGCACATATGTATAGCCTCCCTCTACATCCCCCCTGGAGACAATATTACTACACTCGACAACATCCTCTTCTGGCTCTCCACCAACATTAACAATGAAATACTAATCTTGGGTGACACGAATATCAATTGGTCCTCCATTCAGTCTCCTACAAACCCAGTTAATATCAACCTTTATAATTTCTCACAGCTAATAAACTCCATAACCCGCCCCTCAAAAACCCTTTCCAATGGTAGCATTCTAGACAGGATTTTAGTCTCTCACCCTCATTATTTCTCTGATAGTGGTATACTTCTAGACCCCCTTAATGATCACCTACCCACCTTCATATATCGACTCCCTACACCTTTACAGAGAACACATAATTATATCACTACTCACAACCAAAAAAACGTCAACCCAATAGCTTTCACTGACTCTCTAAAAGTAATTAATTGGAACATTCTAAAAACTCTACCTCTAGATAATGCTGTGGCCCACTTCAACTCAACCTTATATAATAAGTGAGTCAAGGGCTTAAGTCTATTGCTTTGGGACACAATGTCACTACACCATCGGGCGTTAACAGTAACAGTGTACCACCTACGGTGGAACGGGACTATGGTATGACCCGCCAACCGGAAAGCGGTAATCCAACTGAATCTATGGATTTTTTTCAAACTCCATTAGCTTTGCGAACCCATAGTTCTGATAATCCTTCTAATTCAGCAAACAACAATTATCTTATGCCACAATCGACTTTTCAGGACTGGGTCCAGGCTAAGCCGAATTTTTTATTCAATGAAAGGGTTTCTACCACAACGGTCGACAATTGCACTTTTTCAGACTATTTGGCAGCATTACAAATGGCCTTGTACAGGTACAAAAGTTTACAACTTGACAACTTGTACCTGCATGAATGACTTAAAAAATGGATAGTCCCGAAAGGACTCCGTGTTCATAAATATCCTAATAATGTGAATGTTGGCAGTGATTTTCACAAGGAGTTGGTTAGAGCCTTTGACAATTGCGGACTGGAAATAGTTCAGGCCATAATTAATAAAAATGAAAAAGACATTTGTGTTTTACAAAAGGACATTGAAAGATACAATGATGTTGTGACGAATGATTTGTCATTTACTGTAGAGCAAGAAAAGAAAAGGTATTATGATATTAGAATTCAAATAGACAAGAAATGTGATAAAATGCTAACTAGAAAGTATAAGAAGCTCAATAGAGATATCAGGGAATATCAGGAGGGTAGGCAATATCCAGCACCTCCATTTACACGCTCTGGTTATTTAAGAGAAAGACCTGATAACAACAATTTTAATAATGATGATTTAGCATATGATGCAGACAATTTAGTGGAAGGGGAAGGAGAGGATAATGACAACAATTATGGACAGGAACCACTTCTTAGGAGGTCTGAAAGAATACGTAATCAGCATAATCAACAAGACAATAACCATTTTTCCCCGAGCAAGTACCCCCACAGGGGGGGAGGGGGGCACAACATGAACAGGAAATGGAACAGGAATCTGAAATGGTAAATGGAATATCTTCCATGATTATGGAACAAGTAGGGGGTAACTCTTGTGTTTTTAACAGAGCAGGTTATTATATATACAATTATAGTGACCTTTTGGTTACTGATACTTTTTTTGACCTGTTCACAAAAGGTTTTAAGTATGTTCCACAAAGAAATAGTAATATTGCTAAGGTCATTTTGGACCTTAAGATGTTTATTAGAAAGCTTAATTTGGAAAATTTACTTGGAACCACTACACATATTGATACCTCTACCCCCATTAGGTCCAGCGTATACAACCCCCCTATACACCTCCAACTAAGGAATCTTGAGAACAGAATTGAAGAGCAAATCAGAAAAGCTATAAAAAATAACAAATATTCTCCCAATTTGACTATTGCTGAACATGATCTACTCCTTGACTTAAGCCACAACCCCAATATCAGGGTAATGGAGCCAGATAAGGGGGGTGGCACAGTCCTTATGGACAAAATTATGTATGAAAGTAAAATGCATGCTGTTTTGCATGATGATACACGTTACACTCCTGTTTCAATTCATGAAATTAATATCTCATATAAAAAAATAGATTTGTGCATAAAGGACTTATTGGACCAAGGTGTAATAGATTTTAGTACATACCGGTATTTAGAAAATGAGAATCCCAGGGTACCAGCCATTTTCCGGATACCAAAAATTCATAAAGACATGGAAAATCCACCTTTAAGGCCTATTGTTTCTGCCCAGGTATCTAAGATTTCACCCCTTTCAAAGTTTCTAGATTGGAAACTTAAATTTTTGTGGGGTAGAGAGCAACATTTACTTAAAGATTCCTGGGAATTTCTAAGTAAAATTGTTCCTGAGTTTAATGTTCCTAACCTACAGTTTCTCACTATAGATGTGATTGATCTTTTCTCTGTTATACCACATGAGAAAGGATTACTTTGGTTAAAAGAAGCTTTGAGAGAAGGAATACAGGCCAGTGACAATGATATTTTCTTAGTCATGGAATTGGCGGATTTAGTATTACATAACAATTTTATTTACCTTTCTGGTGAATATTTTAAACAGAAATCTGGGGTGGCCATGGGCGCCAACTGTGCCCCTACCTATGCTGACATTGTCTTGTCAGTATGGGAGAAGAAGTATATTATTAATAGTGAATACAGGAATAATTGGATATTTTATTCAAGGTTTCTGGAGGACATCTCAATATTTTGGACAGGTTTGACTGGTACTATAGGGGAATTTATGAATTATTTAAATTCCACTACTGATTTTTTTGACCTTTACTTATCAGGTCAATTCAGAAGGGGTCAACTATTTGGATGTGACATTAACTAACCATGAGACCAGTTTCCAGTCCTCCATTTACAGAAAACCCACTTTTTCCAACAGTTATATTCATTATAATAGTTCACATCCTAGATATCAGAAAAGGGGCATAGTCAAGGGCCAGTTTGTAAGAGCCTCCTGAATGACATCGGATGATGTAGAATACCAATTAGAATGTTCTAAACTTACTGAGATGTTTCAGGAAAGGGGTTACCCTGAAGAATTTATTATTAGTATTCACCAAGAGGTTCAGGAAGGCAGGAATACTAAATATCAACCTATTTTAGGTACAGGGAAGTTGGTTAAATCTAAAGGAAATGGTGGGCAACCAGGATTAAATCATGAGTTCCATAAAGCATTTATGACCGAATATAGTGCCAATTCTGGGACTATCAGGAATATAGTACAACAGGAATGGGACACCTTTCGTGACTTCACAGACCTTACCAATTTAAAAGAAAAAACTGTAAAAACTGTGTTCAGAAAGGGGAATAACATCAATAATTTATTAGAATATGAACTTAGTATAAATAGATATTCCAATCAATGTAAGGGTACCTATAGGTGTAGTACATGTTTACAATGTAAATATATTTCTCACACTGACAACATATTTCTTCCAGCAAGAAACAGATGGATAAGGGCAACAATGTTTTCAAATTGCAATAGCCAAGGGGTAATATATTTGGTGACCTGTCTATTATGCCAAGCATTTTATGTTGGCAAAACTGAAAGACATCTTAAGAGGAGGATATATGAACATATTTATGAAATACAGAAACAGAATTCTAATAATGCCCTGTATTGGCATTCTTTAAAATGTTCACAGGCCAAGTATGAGTTTTTTGTTATAGAAACTATGACCCGAGACAACAGGGGGGGTCCTGGGAGATAAGATTGGAACACAGGGAAACCTGTTGGCAGATAACATTAGAAGCCAACAAGACTCCTGGATTAAATTATACTATATCTATTGTACCACTTCTTAAATTGAAAGCTGGGAGATTGTAATATATTGTTTTTCTATGTTTTACTTGTATAAGTTCCCTGATAGTATTTCTATGTGTCCAGGTTTTCAAAATACTTATGCATTTTATATATTTTATATACATATATATTCATATGTTTTGGTTTATTTTAGTGATGTTTTAAACTGGTGGCGTTTTTAAAAAAAATATATAAAAAACACATGATTTTCATTCAAGTGTCAGTAAATGTGCTTGTATTGTTTCAAATTTTAATTAATTAATTTGGTTAATTGATTGTTTTTTAAAAAATTCATAAGCAGGGTTTTGATCAACCACTGTGTATCTGATGAAGTTAAAGTTTTATGTTGACGAAAACGTTATTTTGTATTTTATTGACGTTAATAAAGTGAGTGGTTGCGGTCTTCTCCGGACTGATTTTTTGGACTTTCCTCCATTCAGTCTCCTACAAACCCACTTAATATCAACCTTTATAATTTCTCACAGCTAATAAACTCCATAACCCGCCCCTCAAAAACCCTTTCCAATGGTAGCATTCTAGACTGGATTTTAGTCTCTCACCCTCATTATTTCTCTGATAGTGGTATACTTCCAGACCCCCTTAATGATCACCTACCCACCTTCACATATCGACTTCCTACACCTTTACAGAGAACACATAATTATATCACTACTCACAACCAAAAAAACTTCAACCCAGTAGCTTTCACTGACTCTCTAAAAGTAATTAATTGGAACATTCTAAAAACTCTACCTCTACATAATGCTGTGGCCCACTTCAACTCAACCTTCTTAAACCTTCTAGACTACCATGCTCCTTGAAGGTCTAAAAGAATAAAACTCAAAACCACCCCCTGGATAACCAAAAACACACTAATAGCCATGCGACACAGAAATAAAGTCTGGGTACTTTACCAGAAAAATAGGTCTCCCCTCATCTATAATGAATACAAAACACTTAGAAACAAAGTAAAAAAGCTTATTATCACTGATCGACAAAATTACTTCTCCATACTCCAAAATAATAATAAAACAAACTCTCAGAAATTCTGGAAAGGCATCTCTACCCTTATCAATCCCGGCAAAACAGTCAACCCCAGCCCAGACCCCAATGCTCCTATCATTGACATGGCCACACAATTTAACTCTTTTTTCATTAATTCTATTTCCAAACTAACCTCTTCATTCTCTAACATCACCACACCCTCCATTTCACCCCCATCCTCCTCTACTAACACTCTTCCCTCCACTCCCTCCACTACTCCCTGCACTACTCTCACTTCCTCTACATTATCACCACCCTCTAATACCCTCTCTTCCCCTTCCTCACCTTTCTCACTAAAATCTATACCCACATCTACCATAAAAAACTCCTCCAGAAACTGAAGCCATGCTCTAATGCCCCAGATAACATTCCTTCATACTTTCTTAGCATAGCTGGAGAAGCCATTGCCTACCCCATTAGTAGTCTAATCAGCCACTCTATCCAAGAAAGCATAGTACCCCAAATTTGGAAAAAGGCTTTTATCATACCTTTACATAAAGGTGGCAATAATAACAATACTACTAACTTCCGTCCCATCGCTATCCTGTCTCCCATCTCTAAACTCCTAGAAAAGTGTATCCATCTACAACTCCTACCATATTTCTTAGACAATCACCTGCTAACTCCAACACAGCATGGTTTTAGACCCGGTCATAGCACTATGACAGCCCTCCTCTCCTTCTTAGAAACTATAAATAAAGCCCGGGACTCTGGTCATATTGTTTCTAACCTCCTACTCGACCTCTCTAAGGCCTTTGACACTATCTCTCACAAACTACTTCTAACTAAACTCTCCCAGCTTAACATATCTCCTTCCTCTCTGAACTGGTTCTCTAGCTACTTATCTAATAGATATCAAGCAGTAAAATGGAAAAAGGCCACCTCCTCATTCCTTAATACCCCAACTGGAGTTCCCCAAGGTTCCATACTGGGTCCTCTCCTATTTAATATATTCATAAACTACTTCTGCAATTCTATCCCTTTCTCTAATATCATCCAATATGCAGATGATTCAACTATTATCTGTTCTGCCACATCCATCCCAATACTCCAAAAGCTTACACAAGATGCATTCTCAACCACCGAACAATGGATGAAAGAAAATTACCTAGCACTTAAGGCCTCTGAAACCAAATTAATGGTATTTACTCCCTCTAAACTCACCTCTATCAATACAGACACTTTTTCTATCACTAGCCATAACAACACATCCTTGGAATTGGTGTCAGAGGCTAAGTTACTTGGGGTCCAAATTGACAGTCAGCTAAAATTCAACTCCCATATTCAACTAAATATCAAAAAAACTCATCAAAAACTAGGCATGCTCTACCGACAAAATCGTTACCTTACACCCTCCACTAAAATCACTCTCTCCACCTCATTTCTTATCCCTTCTCTTCTCTATGGAGCCCCACACCTAACCAACCTATGATATTCCCTTAAAACACAACTTTCCTCTTGCTACAACAAAATCGCCAAGTTCGCGACCAGCCATAAGGTATCTACCCACCACTGTTCTTCTCTCCACAAACTAAAATGGCTAGAACTATCCAACCAACTCATCTATTCTCAACTTACTCTTGCACACAAGCTCATTTTCAAACCCTTCCTCTGTCCATCCCTTTCCTCTGCCTTTAAAATGCACCTTCCCAACATAGTACTAAGATCTAATAACCAAAATCTAATAGAATTGTACAAACCAACTCGTCCCCCTGGTAAAAAATCTCCTATCCTATGGTCTAGCACGTCTCTGGAACTCCCTACCTCCATCCATTTGTACCACTTTCAACCACTTTATATTCAAAACATCTCTTCACTCTCATCTACTAACCCAGTGGGAATGCTCCTGCACCCATCCGTCATAATCTACACTGGCTTTCTCTCTTTCTCTCTCCTTTCTGGGAACTTCCTTGTTACTGCCTCTCCTAACTCATACATTCATCCCTTGTACTTACTAAGCTAATTATAAAAAAATGTATTATTTTGTTTCCTATTTGCTAGCTTCCTAAGATATAATGGCTTCTCAGTTTTTCTATTGAAATGTTTCCTTTTCTAGTCTGTATCATCTGTAATGTTCCTCACCAGTATGTACTACCTGAAATGTTATGCTCTAAGCTATATAATTTGTAAATATTGTAATCTGATCTAAAACCTATTGTAACCTTGTTTCTGGAGCTTTTCTCCCAGGGACTCCATTGAAAACAGGTTCATCTTGTCCCAGTGGACTATCCTGGTAAACCAACTGCAAATAAATGAATAAATAAATAAATGAACACTAGTGGAGATTTGAATGACAAACATCTCTGATCTCTGAACTGCTTCATTGCTCACATCTGTCAGAGTCAAGTATTTTTGCAGGAACAGCATCATTGCTTCTGGTGTATCAAAATGCATCACCTGATTCCTATTTGAATTAAATGAGAAATTGACAAACTGAATGGAACCTTTTTGAGATATTACATTTTAAATAGTTGTTTTCATCTAGATGTTCATTGTTTTAATGATTGTGTTACATTCTGTTAGGTCATTTTACATTTTAAGTATTTAAAATCTTCACCTAAACAAAATATATTAATCTTCTTAAACTGTTTTAAATCTTACAATTAGTTTTCCTTACTTTATTGAAATATGCAATTATTCTTCATTTCTTTAAATTCATATATAAAAAAAAACAATAAAAGGAGGAGTAGATTGTGTTGGTATTTGAAAACTAATAAAGCAAATGTGTTAATTATTCAAGAAATGCAATCATTAGAAACAGATGTAGGAAAATTAAAGGGTTAACACACATGAGAAAGTATCGTTAGAGGGGCATTGCCTCCCACATCATCTTAGTCATGTATACAAACACTAATCCTAACCCGGAACCTGCCCCTAACCCTGGCATTCCACATTATCTTATAAAAAAACTTTTTTTTCCTAATTGTAGCACTACACAAGACACTCACACATACTCCCCCCTGTATACTAGCTTGCGCACACACACACACACACACACACACACACACACAGAGCCACTTATCATAACTCAGAGCATAACCTATGTTGTCACATGACTGACATGATATCAGTACTTACCAGGAAAGGTTGGCAGACATATAATATTCATCTTTTTAACTTTAGGAAAATCATTGCATTTTCTGCTTGATAAGCTTCTAGCTATAGAGTAGAAGATTTTTAACAGACAAATGCTGCTGATAGCACAATCTGATTGGATCCTGCTTGCATGGGAGACATGATCCTCTTCAGTCCCCTGCCACACCATTACCCCAGCCACACCCCATATCCTCAAATTTATTTCAGCTTTTCTACATCCATTTTTTTTTCAGTTTTTAATATACCCACTTGAATAACCCATTTACCAACTTTGTCATTATCACCAGGGTAATATCAGCATTTCTCTCTTTTTCGCATGTCCTTATATTCTTTATGCTAATTCCCTTATTTAATCTGCCCCATACCAATATTTCTCACTAAATATTTTTTTTTATTATTTCAAATAAGATGTCTTAAACATTACATGAAATAAAGATAAATAACATATTTACAATTCTAAAACATTACTAACTTCAAACCATTATATAACTATTTACATTGGTGTCGATGCAAATAACATTGAAATTCTATATTATATAAAGTTAGAAACATAAGATGATATATCTTCTTCGATATTTTCAAGTATTTCCAGTACTTTCATCCAAGAGTAATAGTAAGAAGTAGATCTTTTAGTTCTGTTCCTCACTGTTAATATTTCCATGTGAGCAACTGTTGTTGTTAAAGTCTCAAATTCCTTGAACGTAGGCGAAGCCTCATTTTTCCAGTGTATAGTTATGATTTTACGTGAAATAGCCAATAGTGACCATAGAATTTTAGTGTCTTTTTTTTGGTACAAAGTTTGGAATAGGAGAGTTGAATAAAATTAAAGACTTTGTTAATTGAAAATTATCATTATAAACAGTCTGAAAAAATAATTAATGGATTTCCAGTACATATTGAGACATATACATTCATAAAAAACATGCTGCCAATCTGCTTTTATCTTGGTATGGCATCTCCAACATTGATCTTCAATAGAATACATTTTGGCTAACCTATGTGGTGTATAGAAACTTCTATGTAGATATCTCCAAGTGAATAATTGCCAGTATTTTGATAATGTAGAAAATTTGGAAGATTTTAGAATATTACTTTTTCTTCTTCAACTGGAGGATGGTTGTTTATTAAAGTATAATAATCCCAGTATGATTTTTCATGATAGTTTTTGTTTTTTAACAATTTTGTAGATATTAGACAAATAACCTGTACCCTGATAAGGCTGTTTTGTGATAAGAATAAGGTATTCAATGAGTTTTGGAGCTTCATGTCTAACTGAAGGTTGCATTTGTTCTATTTTATTTATAAGAAAATGCCTTAGATTTTGTAAAACAGCCAATTGTCTTTATTTATATTATAATTATAAATTATCTGTTCCTTTGTTAGAATTTTCCCTTTCTCTATAAGTTGATGCCAAAAGAGTAATGTTTCTTCTTTAAGTATATTTATTTTAGATATTTGGAATGTATCTAGAATATTTGGTGTAAAAGCTATAGGGAAAATAAGAAAAATCCAAGAATTAATATTTGGTATTTTGTTTATATATGTTCTGAACACTGAAAGTGTAGAGCTTACATAGTTTGATGGCAATTTATTAATATTATTTCTTTTCCCTAAAAAATAATCTTTTAACATCCATATAAGGGGTGATGGTATTACTGTTAAGTTGTCTTGTATGTGATTATAATTGATTTCTATGTAAATCTGCTCATGGGCTTGTTTCCATAAAGGTGTGTATGAATTATTTAACCATAGTGTTATGTTTTTAATAACAGATGAGGTAATATATGAATCAATATCCGGTAAATTAATTCCACCATCTTCCCAATCTGGCAAATGTTTATTTAAGGCTATACGGGGTTTATTTGGAAACCATAGAAAATTTACAATTAGTTTATTGTATCTTTGAATAATATATTTGGTAGGTGGCAATGAAAAATTTTGTATTAAGTATAATATTTTGGGAAATATGTTTATTTTAATAAGATATAATCTGTCTGCTGTTGAAAAGATATATTTATTCCAGTAACCAATTGTTTGTTCTATTTTGTCTAGTATTTTATTATAGTTAAATATTAGAGAATCTGTTAATTCATTGAGTAGATTTATTCCCAGATATAATAATTTACTTTCTGTTACTATATATTTGGAAAATCTTTTGTTTATATTATTTTTTTTACAATTACAGGGCATAATTTTAGTTTTGTTTTCATTAAATTTTAAGCCTGAAATATTTTGAAATTTATTCATGGAGTTAAATAGAGCATTCAAAGACTCATTTGCATCTGAGAGAGTTAATAGTATGTCATCAGCAAAGAGTTGGATTTTAAGGTTTAACATTTTATTAATACAAATTCCCTTTATGTTATTGTTTGATCTGATTTGATTTGCAAAGGGTTCTATGAGTAATGCAAATAACAATGGTGATAAAGGGCAACCTTGTTTAGTTCCCTTTTTTATTGTTATAGGGCCTGATCTATATGATCCCAGTTTAACATATACAGTAGATTTTTCATATAGTATTTGGATAAGATTATTAAAATTAGAAGGAAAGTTATATTCTTTTAAAACTAGTGAAAGAAAGTTCCAGTTAACCGAATCAAAAGCTTTATTAATATCTAATGAGATTACATTTAAATTTAGGACTTTATGTTTGCTATAATCTATTAATGTTAGTATTCTTTTAATATTATCTGAAGTATTTCTTCCTTTAATAAAACCTGTTTGATCTTTGTGAATTAAGAAAGGAAGAAAGTGTTTGATCCTATCTGTGTATATAGCCATAAACATCTTGTAGTCTATATTGAGTAATGATATTGGCCTATATGAGGAACACTGTTTTTCATCTTTATCTGGTTTGATAATTGGGGATATCAATGAATATTTCCAAGAGGGTGGTATATTCAAATCTTTATTGGCTATATCATATACTTTTAATAATAAAGATATGGCTTGATTTGGTATTAATTTATACATTTCTGGTAGCATATTGTCTGGGCCAGGTGCTTTATTTGTCTTGAGCTTTTTAATTTGTGATTTTAATTCTGTCATATTGATTGGTTTGTTTATAATGTCTATTTGTTCTTGTGTTAATTTAATATGAATATTGTTTTCTAAGTATTTTTTTATATCCTTAGTAGGTGTATCTTGAGTATTTATGGAATTATCAATGTTAAATTGGAGTCTGAATGCTTCTAAAATATCATTTAGTTCCGTAACTCTTTTGTTAGTATTGGGAATAAATATTTCTTTTATTTGCTTAGATTTAATTATTTCTTTTGTTCTATTAGTTAAGTATCTCAGGTGTGCTGAATTAGTAGAGAATGAGTTTATTTTTATCTTTTCTAAGTTAATCATAATCTTATGGTGTAAGCAATTCTGTATACTTCTTATTGATTTGTGTAAGTTCTTGAACTTGAGTAGCATTACCCTTTTGTATTTCCAGTTTCAATTTATCTGCTTTGTTTTGTAAGTCTAGCATATCTTTATTCCATAACTTCCTTTTATTTATGTACCAGGATAATATCTCCCATATGTAACTGCTTTTAATGAATCCCAGACATACATTTCTGAAATATCTTCTGTGTAATTTATTTCTAGAAAGTTTTTGATTGTTTCTTCATAAAATTCTTTGAAATCTCTCAATTTTGTGATATAGGAAGGTATCCTAGTAATGGGATTTGAATAAAATGGTGTAAGCTCTATCTCAAAGACTATGGCATTATGATCAGATAAAGGACAATTTATGATTTTGACTTTGTCAATTTTTGTTATTAGGTCATTGGCAACATATATTCTATCAATTCTAGAGTCAGTTTTATATCTATGAGAATAAAATGTGAAGATTAGTGAGTCTGGTTCTGCAAATTCATTTATATCTTTTAAATACAATGTATCTATAAATTTTGATAGTGCTTTAGAGATGGGTTGTTTTCTTCTTTTGGATTTAGAATCTGTATCTTTTTCATTCATTATACAGTTGAAGTATCCTGCCAGTATCAGGCTACCCTTAGTTAAATGAATTATCTCTTCAAAATGCTGTTTAACTGTTTTTAATCCTAGTCCTGGGATCCAATATAGATTTACTAACTTATAGATTCTCTTATTTAACTCTATTGAAACTAGACAAAACATACCTGATGTATCTTGATGAGTAGTAATTATTTTAGGTGTTATAGTTGAGTTGCGAAGTAGTATAGCTACTCCTCTTTTTTTGTTTTGTATTGAGAGTTTATTAGTACTGTGTAATTATTAATATTTAAGTTGTTTATATCTCTATCTAATAAGTGTGTCTCTTGTAAAAAGACTATTTGTGGTTTATGTAAGTTTATGTACTTGAATAGGCTTCTCCTTTTATTACTATTATTTAGACCATTAACATTTATGGATAAACATTTCATTTCCTAGTTTTGAGTTTGTTTTATGTGTGAGTTTATGTAAATATTGTTTATTCTTAGTTCCATCTTGGATACAGTATTCAACAAGTTGTTCTTGTATGATTTTTGCATGTTTCTGAGTGACACCAAAGTGATAGAATAAAAAAAAAACAAAGAACTTCCAAACTTATAATTCTTAACCTTAAAAACCATTCCCTATTGCTATGAGGTAATATACCTCTTCATTTGGTTAGTGAATCTAACCAAACAAACTTTCTACCCTCACAAATAATATTTGGATCAGTTTCTCTTATCCTCTTAGTTTTAAATAAAGATAATTGAATAATATATTAAGATAATCTAATCAGCTAAAATATATACATATATTCTTTACTCATCTTATTGTAATTCAATAATACTTACTTCTAAGCAGGTTTCAAAAGGTACAAATATTTAGATTAAGGTAGTATCATTTCAAAATAATTTAGGGTATTAATAAACATCATGTTAAAATCTATAACTGTATATTTCATACATCTGTTGAAAACTATTTACTGACATTACTGTATAATACAGTACCATTGTTGTGCAATTGTTTTAGACTACTCAAGTCGAAACCAGTGTTTAAATTAATATTTGCAAAGTCATATTGGAATAAAAACATGAATAGTTCTGAAACCACATCATATTTCATGTTTAACATAAACTGAAATGCGATACAATGTATAAGTATATTAATATTTCTTTAGTAGACATTAAATATGTTCCTCTGATTGCATTTTTCAGCTTTTCAATGACAATTCCCATGGCTGGAGACAACAAGATCACAATTTAGACAGCTCCCTTATCCAAGAGACCACTCATAATGTTGTTACCTGATTGAGTGTCTTGTTGCCAACACTTCCATCAACCCTCAGAGGGACCCTGCACAATGAAAACTGACACAGTACAGAGGTAAAACTGCAGCGCACTTGTCCACACCCTCAAAGCAAACATCTATGTATATCACACATCAACTCCCACAGCTTAGACTGACACCCAACCAGTGCGTCTATCTGCTGACAACAAGTGCTGGAGATACAATCCTGACCTACTCAACACCAGTAATTCAATCCTATGACTGAACAAAAGTATACTGGAGAACACATCAAAACAATGGAAGCTGCCAAGATTCAAACCACCATGTACAAAAATATTACAGGCCAAAATTCCCAACCCATTTTGCAGCAAAGAGACAAAACGTATTCAAACCATGGGGTAACACCTTTACCACATCAAAAGGTGTCCAAGAAGCTTGTTTTTCCTCCAACATCGGAGGACAGCCACGATGATCCATGCACTGCAAGAGTACCATTTTATCCTGGCAATTGCTTCACGACTGTATATAGAAACATTTAATCCAAATCATTAACTGGCACCACAACAATATTTCTCAGAAAAGTTGTTTTACAGCCAATGACCAGACAGAACGCATCATTGAGAGGATACATTTATCAAATGTCAAGTGCCCCAGCCATAATACAAGTGTCTCCTCAAATCAATCCCCAACAAATCTACTGCCCACCAAACTTGCAGACCAATACTGGCATCCTTTCATGCAGTCACATTGAAACACAAAAATACAGGTCCACTGATCAGGAACAACCAGGCTCTCAACTGCCAGACAACACACCCATCTGCAGAAAGGTCCAAGAATCATAGTTGCATTGTCAAGCATCCTTGTCCACACTAACAGTAACATGATATACCCGCATACACTAGTATTGTGTCAATCTTGATAATGTAAAAAGCCAGGCAATATTATAAGAAGGGTTAAGCCACAGCCAGGCAACATAACAAGAAGAGCACAGCCGCAGTCACCATTCAGATGAGCAAACGGGAACAGCATGAGCCATCTAAGGATGGATAGCCCGTTGAGTACCTGCCACAATGCATGCCCATAATGCATGGCAACCCAGTAACAAATTAGGGTGTGGGCTATGCCTCTCCCCCTTCCACTCAAATCAGATCCAACACAATATGTGTGTAGAACACAGATGCTTCGACAAAGCCCAAAGCCACATGGGATATAAACATTGTATAATTGACACACCGGGTCAAATCCACTGTTGTTATGTTACTCATTATAGTTGCCTATACAATCATTGCTTCCCCTTTCTCCATCTAGTATACCATACCGCCATCTAAATGTTTGATTTGCCAAATGCACATCCAACCTTCTTGTTGCATCCCACCTGCCCACCCGAGGGCATACCTTGGCAGCAGGACATCAGTAGTATTCTGCAGGAGCACCAGCATGGGAAATGGCAACCCTCCCCAAAACAAACCTGTCAGTTGCTTGACATTTACTAGTTTCTTTAGAGAATTTGTAAAACAACAGTGATTTTATTTGCTGATGATTCATTTCTGCTTTTTAAACTCTGCTGTATAAAACATAGTAAGGGATAGCTAAAATGTCTGGAAATCTAAACTGATAGAAAGACAAGCAGATATATGTCCTTATCTATCAAGGTGCTAGAAGACATCAGTAGCCATAAACTGAAAGTGCTTCAAAAATAAATATCTGTGTATATTTATATGAACCTTTTATATTATTTGTTTCCTTAGAAGGAATTTAGGTTTCTGTATCTTTAAATGTGAACCTAGCTTATTTTCTGTCTAGACATCAATTAGAAAGAGTCAGGGGATGGCGTACACAAGTAAATGCGACAAGCAATAAGTAACTCAAGTTTCTAGTGATGTTTGTGGCTGTTAAATTGTCTCGAGAACCAAGCGGGGAAAAGGTATGTGTTTTTTCTTTTTTCTTTTCCCTCCTCTTATTTGGTGACAAACTCATGTAGTGGCACGTGAGCACTCTAGTTTATGGAGTAGTGTTCACAACTGTCAAACTTTGCATTTTAAACATGCTATGCCTTATTTCTCTACAAAAGAAAAGACAACAGGATATCTAAGCTAGTCACAAGCATCTTTCAACTCCGGATGTCTGGAGCCACAACACACCTGAATTATAGCCTCAAAATATCACTTAAAACATATTTTTTCACTGGACTATATCAGTATGTGCATATGGGTCAAAGGCAGAACATCTTTTAAGATTATTTAAAGTAGTCTTATGATACATCCTAACTGAAATACTTCATTTCAAAAGCAACACATTTCTGCCCAGCATTAGCATTTATCCAAACAGGGACACTTTTAACTTATAAAAAGTAATACTATCAGGGATGTAACTAATAATAAGTTATATAGCAGCCATTACTATACCTATTAAGCAATATAACCATATACTGATGAAAGTATTATAAGTTAATGAAGATTTAATAAAAGAAGAGAAAAATAAAACAACAAAACACAAAGAGAGAAAATAAATAAATAAATAAATAAATAAACTATTTGGGAACATTATTATGCATTGATTACTCTGATTAAGAATATGAAAATAATGGATAATAATGAAAAATAGAGTAATGTTTAAATTATGCTTAGTATATTGATGTGATTTGAGATAAATGTATTTACATTTATGTTAATTTTGACATTTAAAATATAATTGAAAACAGTACCTGTTTTGGTGTAACTTGAAGACAGTAAGAACTTTTCTTTTGTTGTTAGTATTATTATTTAGATTTTTACAGAATATAACATATGTAAGATTATTTGTCCTTTAGTTTTTTTTTCTTTTGCTCAACAGTTTTCCAATTATTTACTTCAGCATTTCTCTTCGGTGTACTTATTGTCCAGTCCATAGATTCTTCATGTGTTAGGATGTTGTTGTTGGTAAGGTATTTTATTGCTGAATCTACTGTTTCAAAGATTTTTATTCCATTTGGTAGGAAAAACTTTCAGTCTTGCTGGAAATAAAAGATGGACTTGCAGTGCAGTTGCTTTTTCTTCAAGGTTTTTTTTATTGGTAGAAATTCTTTTCTTTTTGAAACCACCTTTGTAGAATAATCATTGTCAAATCTTATTAATGAATCATTGTATTTGATGGGAGAATTTGCCCAAGCATTTCTTAATATAAGATCTTTATCTTGTGTAGAAAAAAGTCTCACAATTATAGATCTCGGCTTGTTCTTACCCGGAGAAGAAGCATTTCCAGAAGCTGCTAGTGATCTATGCGCCCGTTCTATACCATATGAAAGAGCTTCAGGTATTTTTGTTACATCTGGTATCCAGGTGGTAAGAAAGTTTATCATATTGTCCCCTTCAGATTTTTCTGGTAGACCATATATTCTAATATTATTTCTTCTTGTTCGGTTTTCCATATCATCAAGTTTTTCTAGTAAATATGTATTCTGTTGAAGTAAGAATTCAGTTTGTTGTTCTTCTACTTGAACTCTAGTGTCAATGTCACTTAATGACTGTTCAATAAGTGATATCTGTCCTTTCTGCTGTGTAAACATTTCTTGAAGCTGTTCCAGTTGTTGTGAGCACTTTTCTTTAAAGGTATCTATTTTATTGTCCATCTTGTCGATTTTTATTGTAAGTTCCTGTATATTTGTAATGAGAGACTGCAGGTCTTTTTTGAGAGAAGAGTCTTGTGCTGTATTCCTTAGATGACTCATGCTGTAAAGCTGATATTGGTGCTGATTTTCCAGTAATTAATTTGACAGGAATTATTCAAGTTCTGACAATAAAATTTTTCTTATAGATGCTCAGAGTTATTAGAAATCAGTTAGTAATAAAAATTTCTTCAAATTAAATATTATTTTGTAAAATTCCTGTCTGGAATTGTATTGAGGTAAGAGAGTTGAAATGAAGTGCAGCTATCAGTTCAGCATCCTAGCCACGCCCCTCCATACCAATATTTCTGATTTCCTTGTTGGCACGTATTGGTCTATAACTCTTTACTGCTTCACAATACTTATGTTTAAGATGCTGAACTAATACTAAGGGTGGGTATGGTATAACGGTTAAGGTCTTAACCTCATAGATACAAAGTACAGATTTTGGTTCTGACCTTGGGTTAATGGCTAGGTTTAAAATGGCCCTTTAGGGCAGTTAGCTTAATATTCATTTGGGAGCCATTAATGTTTCTTCTCATTTTTGACTCTGCAAAGGGAAACTTTTACCTACTTGCACTAATAACATATTTTTCTTTTCTTTGTCCTTTTCTTTATATACACATTTTGCCTTTATCTTGTATGCTTTTTTTCTTTCACACATATTTATCTCAAATGCATTTGTCTTGTCTATTTTCTATAGATTTGTTTGATGTCTGTGTTCTTCTCTTACTATTCTATATTTTATTGTGAGGCACATTGATCTGTTTTTGTATCTAAGGAGCTTTTCTCCCTGGGGCCCCTCTGAAAATGAGTTCTTGCCCGGTAAATAAATGTCAATAACTAACAAACTAAATAAATAAATCTCCACATTATCAAAAAAGTCATTCATTACATGCACATCCTAATAGTAAAGTAGTGCATGGAGTGTACTGATTATGCTCCGATATATGGAAAAAGATAAATCAGTTAAACACTACAGTAGGACAAGACCCAATCTTAACTAATGTTAAGCACGGTCCGATAAAGTTTAGGTCAGATCCCACACTAGGCAGTGAAATCTACCAGTACAAATGACATCAGGAAAATAAAAGCTTCTTTTCTGCCTGCTTTCTACAGATAACATGTCCCTGATTTCCTGTTCTAAATCTATAAAGTTACTAGAATAACAGGATGGGTGTTTGCCTGATTTACTGAGGGATACAAAGTCTGAAACCTAACTGTATGTCGTTATTTAGTCTCTTTAGTCCTCAGTAATTTGCCTGAAAAACACAAATTTCATGAGGAACAAATCAAACATATGAGGCAAAATCTAGACATTCTGCAAAAATCCTGACAGTTGAGAGGCATGGAAGGTAAGTGTAAATGTAAGGGACAGTGTTACACTACATATATGAAAGCACTCGCTATGTGTTTTACTGCTTTGAAAGCTGGTAAAACACATACTGTTTTTTTCCTTTTTTCATTTTTACTGTAATTGTAGTACATGTAGCAGATAAAGCTCCATGCACTACAAAGAATTATGATTTATTCACGGAAGCTAACTTAATATTACGTGTTCTCAATATGGATGCCAAGAGTCACCTCTCAAGCGTTACTGCCAAAGTGAATTCCTTAGCATCCATGTCTTAGACATGCAATACCTCAGTTATTATCACCACACCGATTATAATCCTTTATATCACACTCAAAGAAACAGTCTGCATTCAAATTATATTCCTATACCAAACTCTTACATTAAAAGGCAACACTAATAAGTACTTTATGATAACATTAACAATTATTACCACCTAATTTCTTAAAATGTTCAAACAACTCTTAAGTCAGTATGTACTAAAAGATTATGTTACGTATCTCTCTCGTAATAATAATCAATTTGTCAATACTGGCACAATTCCGTATCTGTCCAACTGTCCTAGCTTTCTGTTATATTGGGCAAATTAAACCAGAAACACACACACACACACACACACACACACACACACACACACACACACACACACACACACAAACTCTGTAACTGATTAAGGAACTTATACTAAATAGAACATTCATTATTAGAAATGACATAAGTACAAACCTTATGTCCATAAGAGACAGTACATGGCCCTTTACTTTTCACTTTATTAACGACCTACTTTGGGAATTACTTACCTTGAATATCATCCTGTATGCATATGATGTCATCCTCTCCAGAGCTTCTTCATAAACAGGGCTAAATTATTACAAAATCGCTTTGTGTTAATCTAGAACCGTATGCAAATTAACAAACTAACTTTAAATACAAGACATGTATAGTAATACTTTTTGTGACTAAAAGAAATTTGGCATCTTCTTCTCCACTTTACATTTTTGAACTATCCCTGCACTTACTACCATTTGTGACTGAGAAGACCTATTTAGGCCTTACTCTGTATCAAAGTCTTTCATTTCTATCTTAAGTAGAACTTCAGCCACAAAAAGTGCTCATTCTACTGAATGTGGCCTACAAAGTTTCTCACCTCTTAACTCTAGAATCCAGAAGAGCCATTTTAGTTTATGTACTGCCTAAATTGGAATATCTATTCCTTGTTATAGCTATTCATTCAGGAGCAAATCTGTGTAACTAAAACACTAAAAATAAAATTCTGCATTTCATCCATATTAGCTCCATGGGGGAACATTCAGTATTGCAATAAGCAAGCACATCTGTTTTTTAGTGGAAACCAGACCCAATCTCCTTCTGAACAATTTAACATGCAAGCTACTAAATGAATGATATTATCCTCTGCTGCAGGATCTCCTACTACATAGGAGTTCAACTTGCTTACACATAAATGCAGAATTAAGCCTACTTATTAGACTAACATATAAACTAACAATACCAAAACAATCCTTCTGCAAACTAACTTCAGAAAACTGGAACAAAATGCCAGCAGAAATGAGGGCAATTGCCACACTAAAGATTTTAGAAAATCAAGTGAGGAAACACACGAAGAACAGATCTGAATGTTGTTGCTTTCATGATCATGGTTAAGAAACCTATTCATATCAAAGGTTACAGATAAATTATTGATTATTTACAGACTGCTACTTCATAGGTCCCTTTGCCTGCCTTGGCAACTGCCTCTGTTCTATCTATAATATGTCTGCTTTACTCCATACCTTCATATAATCTTTTTCCATGCCTCCATACCTCCACACAATCATGGGTTTCTGAAATTGCATTGCACTCTATTTTTTGTCTTTTCAGAAACTTGTTCCTGTCTTTTCTGAATCACCAATTGTTGCCTTTTCTAGAAATTCGTCTCTGTCCTTTTCGGTGTGTCTGCTTACAAGTCTGTAACTGATCATTACGACCAAAGATGGGTTACCTGCTGTTAAGTTTGAATTTTATTTAGTGCCTTGAAGACATTTAAGATCATAGTTACGACCTATTTTTGTGTGTGTCTGTGTCCTTTCAGAATATTTAAAATCATTATTTTCTATTTTTTATGAGATGATGCTTAATGTTAGTTCTCAATGTATAAAACTGTATGTGCACGAAAACAGTTTTTGGACTTGCGCACTTACCCACATAGCTGTAAATAAATATACAAATACATAAATGAATACATAAAGTAAGTAAAAGAAATCTTCAGGTATACATATAGGTGTATTACTTATGATCAAACACACTCAACATCAACATAAAAATCTTGAAAATTGCCGACATCAGTACACCAGTACACATGCAAAATTTACAATTAATAAACAAAAGCATAATTTGTTTTTCAAGGGGGCAAGTCTCCTTGCTCCCTCATTCACACCATATTAATAAGTTATATACTAACTTTGAGATTGCACAAATATGGATAAGGGCATATTCTCCAACCCTGGGAATTGTGCAATCCTGTACAACTTTTGATCTGTTATTTAATTGATCCTATGTAGTCGATAAAACAGCTGTCATCCCAAAAAACACTCAAAATAGTGTGTGTGTGTGTGTGTGTGTGTGTGTGTGTGTCACACACACACATGCACACATACACACACACACAAACACACACACATATATATATATATATATATATATTTATATGTATAGACACACAAACACACAAATATATACACATATAGATAGAATGTGCTACATACTTGTCCCTCCTATTTAGTCCTTAAGTGAGTTTTCTTGAGACATCCACAAATATCAAAGATTGAGTTAAGGATATATGCCTTTAAGTACATTACCTAATTTCTCATTTTGACAGACCATTTGTATTTTTCATAGTTGGGGTAGACAATGTCCAAATAACTTTCATAGTGGCAGATTCTGGCCAATCCATATCACAACCAACTTGGTGACCATCATAAAAAATTTCTGCTATTCTTGCCTGAAATGTGTTTGTCTTTGAGAAGAATGGGCTAACGATATAGAGGTTTGCATCCCACCTCTGCAACCCAGTGTAATGGATCTGGTTCACTGTCATGAAAAATGCAATAGCCTGTGTGGCATGGATGGGGTTTGAATCACATTACTGCCACCCAAAAGTGAATATCAAGCTGGATCTGGAGGAGTTTGTATCATGTGGTTGATGACCAGTGTATCACCTTGGTATGAGGGGGGCAAGAACTATGGTCCATGGAAGCACTCCAATGCCCCAAAAGGTCTGTAGGTTTTTGAAGGGATGGTGCCTTGAATCACGCCCCTGGTTCCCCATGGATTAGAATAAAAGGGCAACATGCACATAAATCTATTTTAATAACCAATTATCCAAATGCAGTCTGCCCGAAGATCATAAAGGAAATATGCCTTGCTGCCCTAGGTATGAGTTTCTGACATTCATGGTAAATGCCTTTCATAAAAGTTGTTTCTTGCACACATGTAAACACACACACACACACACACACACACACACACACACACACACACACACACACACACACACACACACACACATTCACAATTCCCAGAGAAGGCTGGAAGGAGCTTTCTTCCTGGTATCATAGTACTGCCACCACCATAGGTATGGTTAGGGGGCCAAACACACTAGCTTCCATTCCACTTTTTATTGACAGCCATATATAAATGGTAGAAATAAAGCCTTACTGGTAGCACGCTTAAGCGATTTTCCTTAGATAGCTATGGCTAGCACATTTTGCCAACTTCTAATGCTTAGTAAGACTATTTTCTCAGAAAATAATTAAATACATAAATAATAAATAAATCATCCATAATATATGAAAAACAGCAATGCTTAAACTTTAAATAAGTAAATCAGTGATGATATTCAGTAAATATGCAGAGGTAAATAATGCACAAGGAACAGAAAACAATAATCTGATGCACGGGCACTGGTGAGATCCAGGGATTATTGGATTTGTTGATTTCTCCCAGATTACACATCTCCTGCATTTTCTCACAGACAATCTTCTTGACAAGGTCTGATGAAGCGTTGTATCAACGTGAAAGCGCTTACCTGTTTGTTTTTCCTGCATATTCGTTTTTAATAAATGACAGTTTTTGGAATATTTGGTGAGACTTATTTGCAGCCTGGTGCACTCTCTACTTTTGGACTATATTCATTCGTTTTGGTTTTGAGGGTGCTTTACTTGTCAGGTAACATTGTCATAATCTTCTTGACTTACCTAGGTTCCTCACAAATAGTCTGTTTTATGGGTTGCTAAATCTCCCTGCCCACATAATCTTCTTCTGGTTGGCCACACTCTATCTTACCAGTGTATCTTCCCCCTACGCTCCTATAGCACTACTCACATTTCCTAAACCTGCAAAGAAAGTATTACATCAGTTACTAAAATGTAGGACGAAGTGTTACTGAGAATGTCTACAACAAAATCTTCATCTGTTTCTTGCTGTAACTCACTGAAGGTACTGAGCACAAGTTATTTCCTATTAGAGTAGGTCTACATTGTGTTAACTTTATTATTGCATGCTTAACAGTATTAACATCTGATTTTGTATTTCTCTTAACAATAGATTTCCTCCCTATACCGTGCTATAGATTTCCTCCCTATACCGTGCTATGGTACAAACTTTTGGGGTACAGAGGCTCTTTCCAAGCATCCTACCACTGTATGATTATACATTTGCTTCTCACTTATTGGCAGGATTGACAAATGTACCATACATGCACCATTTGGTTATATTCAGTGGCTTGCTTGTCTGTCTGTGGAATCAACTCTGATGATTTAAACTGCCCTAGAAGCTGTTTTATACCTATATGTAATGTTAGCTACCTCCTTCTGTGGAGTTGTGACCTGCTAGATAAATAGATGTCATCCTTTCTATCCATCACCACAACATTGTTAGATTTGCAGTTTGGCAAACAGATTACCATAACCTCAGACAATGTATTAAGTGCATTCTTTCTTATCTTCAGGTCTTCAAACATTTCAAATGTATGAATAGGACATCCATTCCACCACCTTTGAAAGTCTATATTTATTTTCCTATATGCTTCAGGTGTAAACATTTATGATTCACACAAATCATGATTTACTGTCACATAAACAATCCACATCACACTTTGTTAATAGAATGCATAGCCCTCCCACTGACCAAATGGGTTAAAAACCTTACCTATTATTCCCATTATATCTATGGTCATTTTAGGAGTACTTCCAATTTACCATCAGCATATCATTGGAATGTGGGAAAAAAACAAAGACCACAGTGAAAACTCTAATGATCATAGGGAGGACATAAAGACTCTGCACAGAATGCTTTAGATTAAGGAATCAAAGGGGTTTCAGCGGCACAGCAGGTAGCACACTCATTTTTAGTGCAGAAGGCTGTGGGTTCTATCCCATACCAGGTAGATCTTTGCAGACAGTGCAGTGCAGCATAAGCAGGGGTGCTACACTCCAGAATGTGCCATATGTCAGATGAGATGTTAAACTGAGGCCCTGGTGATAGTTCATGTGGATGTAACAGATCTTGTGGCACCTATCTAAAAGAGTAAGGGTGAGGCCCTGGTGATAGTTCATGTGGATGTAACAGATCTCGTGGCACCTATCTAAAAGAGTAAGGGTGAGGCCCTGATGATAGTTCATGTGGATGTAACAGATCTCGTGGCACCTGTCTAAAAGAGTAAGGGTGAGGCCCTGGTGATAGTTAATGTGGATGTAACAGATCTCGTGGCACCTGTCTAAAAGAGTAAGGGTGAGGCCCTGGTGATAGTTCATGTGGATGTAACAGATCTTGTGGCACCTATCTAAAAGAGTAAGGGTGAGGCCCTGGTGATAGTTCATGTGGATGTAACAGATCTCGTGGCACCTATCTAAAAGAGTAAGGGTGAGGCCCTGGTGATAGTTCAACTGGATGCAACAGATCTCGTGGCACCTGTCTAAAAGAGTAAGGGTGAGGCCCTGGTGATAGTTCATGCGGATGTAAACAATTTCGTGACACCTATCTAAAAGAGTAAGGGAAGTTCTTCAATGCCCTGGCAAAATTTGCTGTAGTGGTATAAATGCCCCCTCAGGCATCCCCTAAAAGGAGGCTACTAGCTTAGTGGGACTAACCCAATCAATAAAGGATAGAGAGACAAGGAATCAAGCACTGTAATGTAGCAGGTCTGATCTTTGCACCAACTGGTACTTTCTGTCTTTGTCTCAGATACTGACTAAAATTGTCCCCAGGGCAGTTAATTTAAATGATTAATAAACAGGCAAACACATATATACAAACAAAAAGCTTAATAAAAACAGAGCAGCATAAAACACTGGAGCTCCACATGCAGATTGTCCCCATTAGATCATAGAGACGGTGTACCAGCAGTCACTACATATAGCCATCCCAGGCTTAACAGTTTGACATGCATGCATAACTTCATAAGAGTGAGCTAAATTACATCTGTTACAGGGGGGTTGTTGCAGCATGGCTGTAATACACATATGTAACACAGTACCTTAAGCATGAGGGACAGCAGTCAGCTGAGTTTCAGTTTTTGGCAAAATTCTTACTGTTATTAATGCATAAAAAGCATGGGCCAAGAAAATGCAAATTATCCCTTTTGTAGACAAATCCTTTTCATAAAGGGATTTGTTTACTCACTTACCTCTGAGTGCAAAGGATTAAACAAAAGGTAAACACTATCCAAAAGGCAAATGCAAAAACCTGTCATCAATAAACATGCTGAACTATTAAAATTCATAAGATAAGGGTGAGGAAATCTTCCACTCATAACCGTTGAAATTTATTAAAATACAGACTATGAATTCATGCTTCGAAGATGTTATAACATGTATGTAACAGTTAGGACAAGACCTGCATCTGAGAAAGGTTATTTGCAGAAAAGCAAGAAAGTGACTCGGATCCCATTCTAAACTTCAGTGGGGGAGTAGTTGATATAGAATATTAAGAATTTTTTAAATACTACATGATAGAGGATTTAGGTAGGTAGTTTCAGAACTTTATACTGAAAAGAAAAGTTTTAGGTGGTAAACCAGGAGACAGTCCTGCTGCAAAAAAATCACTAAGCACTGTAAAATTAACAGCCTACCAGTAAAGAAATAGAGGCTGACGTTAATGTGTCAATTCATTTTCTATGATGGATGAAATTTATGGAAGTTTTTTGTTGTTATTTTGTTGAAATATGGCTTGTCAGCAGTTGGATGTTCTTTACTTTTCTCAGCAACATACTATGTATCACTTTATTTGCTTGGTTTTGTGGCACATATACTGCTTAATTAAGATAATCAAAAAACAACTCAAGTGTGTAGCCTCATTTTTAGTTCATCTGGGAAAGGGATCCTGGTTTTGATTGCATTTGATTTGCAATCTGATTACTTTACCTGCAAATTTGGCTATGCTGCTATTATTGTTATTTTTCAATAAATGAAAATATTTTATTAAAATGGAATGAGGCTAAGACTGACATGTCCACAGACACATTCAATGAACTACTCCAAAGGCATGTGGACAGCACACCTTTGTGTGTTTACGGTTAAGCTAACAAATGACTGTAGAAAATCAAGCAGGCTGTTAACTTTGACCTTTGGGCTCTGTCACATGTGCAGCAAGTATTCTTGCCAGGTCTACTGTCTCCTTCATCCTGGTCAGTGAATAACTGGAGTATTCTCAGTAATAGAGTAGTCTGTCCTTTGGTGGCATTTGGAAAAAAGAATAACATGACCACACAATGATATATAGTCTGAAGATGTTAGCATGATGTGGCAAGATAGTGATTAGGCATGCATGAGTGCTGACATTGTGTGGTCATTCTGGAGACACCACTGTAGAATAAATCCTTGCAGTCCAATAATAGTAGCAAGTGTGCAGCTGAACCAATGTACTAGAAGCAATTATGTGACCAGGGAAAGCAGTATGGGAGTAAGTGAGCAGTGCTATGCATGCTCCCAAGTATGTCAAAACACTCAAAACCTGTTACATGGGCACAGTGAGCAGCCAATACAATGGTACCACAGCAAAATGTCTATTGATTTTATTATATAATGGAAAGGAAATTGGGAAAAGGAAGCATAATGTACAGAAGGACATTAGAAAGGAATGACTGGTTTGGAGAGGAATGATATACTTTTTCTGGGACAGGTGCCCTTTTTTTGAGAAGGGAAAGATAGATGGTAGCATGGGAAAAGTGTGCATAGGAAGAAGGGTATTGGGAATGAAGCAGTGATAGACAACAAAAGAATGTAAAAATGCCTTGTATAAGGATGTAGTGACACATAAAAGGAGCATCAAAGGAGAGACATGGACTGACAAAGGGTGGGCAACTGGTGGTGGTGAGGACTATACTCCAAACAGAGGATGAAAAGTGATACAAAAGGATATGATATACACTGGAAGGCATTATGTTAGGGTTGAAGAAGGCCTGTCAAACATAACAGCAGAAAACCTACGCAGAAGTCAGTCACCTCTGGGGCTGATATACTTGGTGGGCTCTACCTCTGGTAGCCTAATTAGCAAGGTTAGCTAAATGCAGAACTCCATAACCTATAAGAGAAGATGCTCCAGGATGCTAATGTGGGTATCAAACTGCTTGTCCATCTCAGTCTTCACCAGTTGCCACATCTCATCTCAGATGAGTAGCTTTGACACTCTCATGAGAAGCAGTAATCAAGGCCAGCAGGAAGCCCTCCAAGTCAAATTCCATGCTGTGACCAATATCATCCTACAGAGAAGCAGATCTGAGTACTGCTTTGAAAGCAGAGGTTGTCAGGATGGCCAGGACAGTGCAAGGTGCCTTGCACTTCAACCAATGCTGCATAAGACGCAGGTAAATGGTAGAAAAAAATGAAAAAAGTGGAAACAGAAAAAAAATAGAATACATAAATACAACTCTTCAGTTGTACATTTTACATTTTGTTAAATAGTGAATAACTACCTACAATGAACTATTTTTACCCCAATGCCTGGAGAGCTTGGACTACCTCTGGTGGTAAGCAGTACAATTTCCTTCAAACTTTTATGATGATGTAAAATGTAAAACAAACAATATCAAGAAAAGCATATCACTGAATGCAGAAGGCAAATACAGCTCCTTGGCTTACTGTAGAGTGACAATACAAGAAAAGAATGCTTACCATTATAAGGTGGCAGTCCCACTCTAACCTCTTTTTCCCACTGCTGGAGAAGGTCATGGTGGTGTCAGTGCAGGCCACTGTTCACCTGATCAGTGACATCAGTAACATTACTCACTAACCTGGCAATCTGGTACCAAACACTCCCTTTATAAAAGAGGCCTCATTGTCTCCCAGCAGGTGCTCCCAATTATTCTTGTACTGGAAATGTAAAATGATTTAGTACTCCATGCTGCTTGAGGTAGGAGCTCTATCACAGTCTGGGCCTGCTTAGGTCAAGTCCACTTACTAGGTCAATTCCAAGGAAAAAAAACATTGCAGCTGGCTTTCATGGTCTCAGGTGACAGACACCACATGATGCCCATCAATGTGCAACAGGAAAGCATTTTGCCAATTAACACTAGTATAATACATGTAGTCAGTTACACAATGCAATGTGACATTTCTATGGACTGGCCTTCAGAACATCTAGACTCTACATGATGTCCTAGCCTATGAATGAGCAGACAAAGGCTCCAATGCACGGAATAAGGGCATTAGCACTTTCAGTTATTGGTGCAGTTTATATAAACATGAGGTAAATCACTTTGTTAGCATAGTAACCATGCTATGAGCCCTGGTTTAGCACTATAAAACATGTGATCATCATTTTATGGTAACCCACATTACAGCAAGCAACTCTGAGAATCAAAATGTAGTAAATATCAGAGCATAGTGCCATAAAAGCAAACTGCTAAGAGACTAGATAACTGTTAATGGATCTCATGACTGCAGTGACCACTCAAGGGTGCATGGACACAATAGGCACTGTAACTCAACAGTGGAGTATGTGTGGTAATGCTATACAGGCTGACAGCCTGGAAGGGGACTCAGCATAACATTGTACAGGGGGTAGGTAGGACAGGTTGCTGTCCTGTTGGGAAGGGGCTCAACCTGTCAAAGCACAGGGGTGAGGCAAGAAAGGTTGTAGTCCTGTGTAAAGGGTTCAATTTGACAGGGTATAGGGAACACAAATAAGCTCAGTGAATATTCTGCTGCAGAGGTGATGCCACATTGTGTCACATTTGCATAAACAGCATGATATGATACAGTGGATAATGGGCATCCAGTATACCAAACACAAAGTGTGCATCTGCACACATCCAGTGGACAAGAAGATTATCTGGCATGTCCATAGCTATAACACTATGGCATAGTACAGAAATGTTACACAGAATAAGCACACAGGGATCTGAGTTCTCTAAGGGTTTGGAGACAAAATGGAGGCAGTTGTCACACACCATAGACAGCCATGCATACACACACTGATCAGAATGTATAAGCCACAGGTGTACATGTGCTGGCATGAGACTGAAGGAATGGAAACAGATGGAAAGTGTCTGCACACACAGGACAGACAGGTGATAATAAAGGACTTGTGTACTGACAGGCCTTATGAGACCATGCGTGGCAAGAATTTGTACAGCATGTCAATGCACCAAGGGGCCATAATAGGATAATTGCAAAAGTGCATTGCAGGATCACTGATATGTTATTGCATATAAGGATCAAGGCACAGAAAATCACCAGTGACAGGGTGATGACTGGAGATGGGACATCGACACAGATGTATCTTACAGAGGTCAGGATTTCCTGGTGTCACTCACTGGGGAAATGAGAGAATCCTTATACTTGGTGGTGGATTGAATATGGGAGCTTGGTTGCAGCCATCTGCCCAGATTTCTGTAGAGGATGTTCCTGGGGAGCATTACTACAGTTAGGTTATTTCTATGAATTTACAGGTTCCACTTGAGAGGATCCAGCACAATAGGACAGAACATGTTTGATGTTAGTGGTTCTGGAGTGGCTGCTGGTGATTGCAGCATGCACATGGCACAATTTAGTAATGCAGTGGCACTAACAGAAATGCTAGTAGTGGAGGGCACATCCACATTACCCACAGCAGAGGTGCCAGGATAATCCTATGGCTAGGCTTGTAAAGGCCCCAGGGCCATTAGCCTAGTGCACACCTATGAATCTATGAACCTATGAACTATAGAGGGGCAGAATGAACCTCTAATATCAACCGTGTTCTTTGAAGGTTGTCCTGTACATATTAGCATCACCTCATTGACACAGAAGTTACCATCACAGATGGCACCAGAACAATTCAGTGCTCCTGTGATATGGACACCCAGCAGAGGAGACAGGTGCATTGCTGCAAAGACTCTAGGACTTTCCCAGACCTGAATGTCACCCTTGGTATCAATCAGGGGATGTAGAGGTCAGTGACCTAGCCAGACAGGTTAAATATTCATGTACTGCCATGTTGTTGAGTGTGTGTAGCCTTTATGAGGACCTACACCCATTGCATGGACTGTGGGACATTCAAAAGCACATGCAGACTGTTATGGCATATTGAGAACAAGAATAGGCATGACCATTGATGGCACTGATATACCAGTTTGCACCCACTGGATCTTACAAATGAATGAAGATAATGTACCACCAGGGCAATACTAGTATGTGCATGTATGTTGTATGATCACATTACAGGCTTATGTAAATGACAAACAACATTCATTGAGTAGCTTCATGGTCCACACTCTCCATAGCTCCCTCTACCCTGCAGTGTGAACACTGCCATCGTGTGGCTGACATTCATCCCAATCCAATGTGGACCCCCCCCCCACCAAGTCACATAGTCAGGTCCTGGAGTTCCATACCATCACGTCCCTCTGTAACCCTGATATGAACAGGACCTTCGTATCCCTATTCAGGACGTATTCTACTGAAACAGAACATGAGAGGCCCTGACAGGCTTCCCATACATGACCCTGATGTGACACACTATCCTTTGGACAGGATATTGCTACTCTTGACACTGCAAAAGCACATGGCACATCCATCCAGTATTTTACCCATATAAGATCCATCTCATTCCTTAATGATGTGATCCTTGGCTTCTCAAACCTTATAGCTGCATGCATAGCTGCCCCGTCTAACAAGCAGGATCTCCCTCTACCTATGCTAATACTGCTGTTCATGCCACTTTACCCTATTCCATCTGTGGAGTTAATAATGATAATGACTGTTCTCTGCCCACCCCTCAGGCCTCTGTAGGTACAATAATTTCAGCTGCATAGCATGGCCAGTCAGTATACTGTACTGCATTTTCTTTGTGTGCTATTACATGCATCAGTTTTATTCTGCATTTTTCTTGTAATGGCTTACAGTTCTGGATCAGATGTCTTATCCTTGTCAGTGCCATGATATGCTGCACCAACATCTGCTTTACAAGAGCTTCCACCACACTAATTCCTCCAAGGACTCCAATAATCCCTCAACCATCTCTTCTGCTATATACCACAAGCATACCAGGCAGCATTTCATTGTATGTATAGCCCAACACTTTCCATAGTAACATCGTATCAGGTAGCGCTACAATGTATATATAGCACAACAGTTTCTAGAGTAACATCTTATCAGGCAGTATTTACAATGTATGTATAGTTCAATAGTTTCCATAGCATCATGTTATCAGGCTGTGCTACAATGTATGTATAGTACAACAGTTCCCATAGTACCATGTAATCAGGCTGTGCTACAATGTATGTATAGTACAACAGTTCCCATAGTACCATGTAATTAGGCTGTGCTACAATGTATGTATATTACAACAGTTTCCATAGTACCATGTTATCAGTTAGAGCTACAATGTATGTATAGTACAACAGTTCCAATAGTACCATGTAATCGGGCAGTGCTACAATGTATGTATAGTACAGCAGTTTCCATAGTATCATCTTATGAAAATGGTGTGTGGACTAAATGTCTTGCTGCTCTTCTCCAGGGCATACTGCAGTGCACCAGATGTAACTAAGCAGGAGAAGGGGAGCATTCAGCAGTCCAGACACACATTTGATGATGGCACATGTCTATGATAGTTGCATACTGGGGTTGCATACTGTTTTTGCCACAGTCTGGGGGTTGTGGATGAGGATCATTAGCCATGGCTCCATAGTGTACCCAGCATCAGCTTTATCATACAGCAGAGCAGCAGAGGATACTATTATAAGTGGTCTACTGTCCAGGGACACTAGGGTTTGCAATATGTGCACCTACCAACTGGTATACATTGTACATGTGCCAGATGTTGTAATCATGGGAATTAGCTGGATGGCACATGGCCACATTGTTTATAACACCGTGTGCAACAGAGCATCTAGCAGTTGAGGAATGGAAGCTCTTCTAGATGATATACTGGAAGACATGTGGAGCAGATAGGACCTTGATGGCAATGTGGATAAAGTCGATAGCTGCTAAAACTGTAGGGAAATGGGCTATGGCATGGGATACCAAGATAGGGGTGCTTCTGTCCTCTGCTGTCCATGAAAACCATATCTGCTCTCCTCAACTGTCCACAGAAACCAGATATCTCCTCCATGTGGATTCATGAGGCTGGATCTGTGAAACGTCAAGTGTGTCACCTCTTAGATATCGACCCCCCCCCACATCAAAGGTGGTTAATGTTACACAAATCTTTGTTTCCACAGCAATAGGCACACCACAAGTCCCTCTTGATTTCACATGAGAATGACACATCTACTAACTCCCATATGATGTCTCTGTCCACACTGTATCAGTCGACAAAGCCTTTTTTGAAAGGTAATGGTAAGTCAGCTACTGAGTAGCTCTTCTGTAATGTAGAGAGTGTTACTGTGCAGAATTGTAGACACTGACTCTCAAGGCTGCCAGTAACACATGATAATCAGTGCTGCAAAGCAGACATTTTCTATGTGGTCATTTGCATGCAATGCATACTGTGCAATTTTCCCACTAGCTTGAATACACTATGTGCATTTTTTGAATCAGCCCCTCTGTGCACCATCACTCACTGGGCTATTTTTCCAAATGCAATGTGTTGTTTATTCTGAACAACCTACCCCACTTGCAGCCTGCTAGTCAGATATGTGATAATTGTTTCAGGGGCTTGGATATTTGATGAATTGATCTTAATTACATTTCAAAATTAGAATGCCATTGATTAGCAGGCAGTAGCTTTGTTCTTCTGTATTTAGGTTCATAGGTTCATAGATTCATACTAGGCTATCTGCCTGAGGGCATTTACAAGCCTAGCCCATAGTTTTGTGGCTTACGCCACCCCTTTAGTATGGGGAACTATACCCATTATTTTGCTGTGCCTCTGTCGAGCAGTGACACTGAGGTAATCCCTGGGGTATATCTGCGATCTCCCATCCATTGGTCAAGATTTCTCTTGAACAGGGCCAGCGAGGTGCTCTGCCTCACATGTACCGGGATTTTGTTCCACAGCATAGGGAGTCTTTGGGTGATGAATCTATCCCTCCAGCACGTCCTATTAATAGCCGTGTCGAGGTTTAAGTTTCCCGCCCTTGTGGCTCTGATGGATCTAGATTTTTTGAGGTGAAGCATATTCATCAAATCTGGGTTTGACATGGCCTTGTATGTTAGGCAAAGGTCACCTCTGAGCAAGCGTGGCGACTGAATAGAGCTGGAGTTCTTTCAGTCGGGCAGCATAGGACAGATTTTTGAGACCCTTTATCCTTTTGGTGAGGAACTTTTGTGGCCTCTCCAGCTGCTGCAAGTGTCGGGTCAGATACATTCCGAATGGGGCATTGTACTCAATCATTGGTCTGATGATTTGTGTCCTTAAGTCTTGGATAGCTATAATGATCCCAGTTCTGCAAATATTGCAAAGTATTGTGTCTGAAGACTTCCAGCCAGATTCAATAAAGTCTACACTGTTCGTTTACACCATGTGCCTGTCACACTGCCAAGTACACACAGTTTGCACACTGTTTTGGATTCAAGAAGTGCAAACAAGGTAAACACTGTGGCATGCAAATTACAGCATAAGCAGCTGAACTGTATGCTAATCAACCAATCCAAGATGGAGGAGCTATTCAACAAGTTATAAAGCAACTGTGTAGACTCAGTGCTGGTTTTTCCTGCAAATTCCAAAATCTATTGGAATATAGCCAGGGAAAGAAGTCTATACAGAAACTATTTAAGGGCTGCTGTTGCTTTAATTCATGTGTACGTGAAACATGCTGAAGTCTATGCTGCTTCTGTTGCTAATAAACAAAGGAGAAGAAGTAGAGGAGTTTTCAGACCCTGGTCAACTTATCATAATCTACATGATGTGGAAATTGTAGAGCACTACAGGGTGGATAGAGACACAGTACAGGAACTCTACATCCTCTGTTGTCCTCAACTCAGAGCCAGGGCAAGCTGAGGGGAACCCATCCCAATGGAGGCAAAGGTATGTGTAGCACTTAGAATTTTAGCTACAGGTACCCTTCAGAGACCAACAGGGTGGCCCATATCAGGTCATCATCCTGTCTCTGGGGGTGTCACAGAAATCAGCATCTAGGATCCTCCCTCAATTCCTGAATGCTATGATCCAACATGCTAGTGACCACATATATTTTCCCTACACTCCTGAGTATATGGACAAAAATATGCAGGAGTTCTACCATGTAGCACACCACCCTTAAATGCTGGGTGCCATAGATTCTACACATGTAAAAATTAAGACACCACCTGGGGAACAGGGAAGGCTTTACATAAATAGAAAGGATTTCTCCATTTACTGCCAAGTCATGTGTAATGCCTGTATGTGACATGCTACATAACGGCATCCTGAGAAAACAGCTTCAGCAGAATCAACAAGGGGAAGGGGCACACATCCTACCATCAATGGCTAGGTCACCAGAGCCACATGTAGGTGAGAAGTCAGTGGGGGAACCAGCAGCTGCTGTGGGTATAGGTAGATGTAGGCGTGCTCAACATGCCCTCACATTGCCTAAGAGACAGACAACACATAGCACACTCACTCACCACCTAAGGGCCTAAAACCTTCCTCCTACACACATACATATAGTAACATTGATGCCAGGCAATGCTCACAACCTTTACCTACCCATGTAATGGCTGTGTACATCCTGCATCAGACAAAGTTAGCCCTGAACTAAAAATGTTGCAACTGCAGGATTTACAAGGTAAGTACTGCACCTGGAGTGAACTGTGCAATAATATGAATGACTGCCATATCCTTGCATTTTGTTACTTGGTACTGCAAGCAAGTAAAGGTGTGTGATTTGTACAGAAACGACCTTAGCATGTGACTACATAGACTTATTTGACTTATATGTGTCCATTATTAAGTAGTAGGCCTCAGGCATCAAAGATTCACACAGTCATACCTCTCAAAAATAGTGATGGTCACTGCATGTCCTCAGTTTAGCACCATATGTTTGTACTAGAAAATCATTAAAGAGAGAAGTTAGAAAGTAATGATACACATTTCAGTTTCAGACTTCACAACCCTCAAAAGATCATTAACAATAATGATGGAAAAAACTTAACTGTTTTAGCCATTTAACTGGTTTGCTGTTTCACTATTTCAACTGTTTGTTGTGTGACACTGTTTTCCAGCATGTTGCATTTTCTAGTACTTGCGTATTTTAGAGCATAGGCTAGATTCAGATTTGCAGAATCTAGGCTGTTGGGCATTATCTGAGCACTAAAACCAGCCATCTTATATTAAGAGGGCCCCATGCATCCTTGTGGCAGAAGAGTGTAGCAAAAGGACCCATCTGAGTTGGAGATTGTTGGAATAAGGCTCAGTATTGAGCATTTCCATTGGCCAGCTTGTTTGAAAATTGTTTAACTTAGCTTGTATTTAGGCAGCACATTTGCATCTGTCCTCAATGAAGTAAGCAAATTTATACCTAGTAGTGTGGAAGGTCAGTTCTCCTCCATTTCTCCTGTCAACCTGATTGACATTGGTATCCTGAGGTAGTGTAGCAATTGCCTCATGTACACTGAAAAACCATCTACTACTAAAACCCTCAAGCTTAATTTGTGAGAGATGCATATACACTAACCTTTTAATGTGAGCGCTTTCATTCACATAAATAAAATTAACTTCTTCAGACAAATAAAAGGCATTCAAAACATTTAAATACATTTCCTGATTCATGACATCACAAACCCACCCTAAAAAGTCATGTGATTATCAAGTCATATGATCAAAAAATTCACGATTCATTCACAAACATATTATTATTCTTGTTTGATGTAAAAAAAAAATATATATATATATATATATCTGTGTGTGTGTGTGTGTGTGTGTGTGTGTAAATATGTTAATATGTTAACATATAAACAGAAATAAACACTATAAATTTTTGTGTTCTTATTCCTTATTTATCTTAAAAGTGACTAATTTTAAGATACATTTCAAACAGCAATAGTCATTTAGTCCAGGATATGAGTGTGCCTTTAGCCTTAATTGCAACAAAAGCTCATGCTCATCTAACCTGTCCATGGACCACCCCCCTATAATTGTGTACCACTTGCTCAATTACTAAGTATTTAAACTGGTGACTTGGTTCATTCATTATGTGTCTAGCCAAAGCATTCGTAGTAGTCTGTTTATTTATACTATATTGATGTTCGTAAATTCTTTGTTTAAAGTGTCTTTCTGTTTTTCCCACATAGAAGCAGACACATGCCTGGCACTTTGCAAGGTAGACTACTCCTTTTGTGTTGCAGTCAGATCTCCCCTGCACCTCATATTGTTCACCAAGGATAGTAAATGTTGATGTTAACTGTATAAATTTACAGTAGGAGCATCTACCACATTTCTTCATACCTTTTCTGGGTATATAAGGTTTTGCATTTCTTTCCAGGATAGATTTGATGTTGGGCCCCCTTCTAAATGTAACTTTAGGTTTATCCATTAATTTGGTCCTGAGGGTAGCATCTTCACTTATAAGGGCCCAGTTTTTAATCAAGATGTTCCTGAGGGCACCTGCATCCTTAGAAAAAGTTGTTATAAAACTAACATTAAATTCATTTTCTATCCTAGGATTCATGTCTGTTATGGTATTAACCATCTCCCCATTACATTCCGGTATGTTCCTATTCAAAATGGGTTTAAAATGGCCCATCATTCTCTTCCTTTCCACTTCAAACATGATGTCATCCAAAAAACTAGGGGGATAACCCCATTTAAGGAACATGTTTCTCAGGTTTTGACATTTATTGTCAAAATCCTGGTTAAGGGAATTCATCCTGGCAGCTCTCACAAGCTGCCCTTTCACCACTGACCACTTTTGATGTCCATGATGGTTACTGGTGAAGTGAAGAAAATCATTAAAGCATGTGGATTTCCTGTGTATGTGGGCTACGTATCTATTATTTACATTATCCTTGTTCAATTTCACATCTAAATAGGCCATTTAATGTTCACCAAAATTAAATGTAAATGGTAGAAAGGATGTCATGTTTGACATCTCATCTAACAACTGGTTAACTATTTCTAAATGACCTTTTATTAATAGAAACATGTCATCCAAAAACCATGTATACCATCTCATATTGCTTCTGAATGTGTCATTGGCAAACAAAAATTTATTTTCCCAGAAGGCCATGACGGTATTTACAAAGCTGCCCCCACAGGGTGAACACATAGCAACCTCGCTTTTCTGCAAATAATAATTCTTATTAAATAGAAAAAAAAAATTTCCAAAATTATTTCTAATAGGTCATCTATTAGGTTAATTTCATCCCCATCTACACCTTTCTCCATCAAGAATTCTCTCACCCAACTAATACCTAGAGCTTGTGGTATTGCAGTATATAGGTCCTTGACATCTATCGTCAAGAAACCAAATTCTGAATTATACTCAACTTCATTCAATGCCTGTAAATAACCCCAAGAATCCTTACAAATTTGATATTCGGTGGCAAGATGTTTCTTTAGCATTCCATCCACCAGTTTAGCACAGGCATATGCGATGCTGTTTCTACCATCCACTATGGGTCTCAGTGGGGGAATCTTCTAAATTGTTATGAATTTTCAGGATTCCGAATATTACAGGTGTCAAAGGGGCAGCCATTGTCAAATAGTTACTAATGTCAAGATTAATCTTGCCTTCCAGAAACATATCATTAACGGTGTTCCTAATTTTCGAGAAGGCCCTATTTACTTCATTTACAGAAACTTTTTCATATGCTTCGCTGTCTAACATAATTAGCATCCTCAAAATGTAATCACTTTCCACCATGAAAATTAGGCCCCCGCCCTTATCTGGTCACATCACATGTATATTAAACAGTTTAAATTCGGCAAGATCTTTTATTTGAGAGGGATGTAGGTTAAATTCATGTTGTTTGTAACTTGTTCTAAACAAAACATCCCTGAAGTTTGTTTCACATAGTTTCTCAAAGATTCCTAAGGTAGCACGCAATGGGGGGTTAAACAAGATAGAAATTCTGTGTTCACTTCTAGTCAAAGAATTATTACCCAACAGTAGGTGCAAGTTTAATTTATGTAAATATACTTTCAAATCTATAAGATTCCTGGAAATGTCCACTCTTTTCGTGGGTACAAAGGAAAGCCCATGGGCTAACACCTCTATTAATTCTGGTTTCACATGTTTTGTGGTAAAGTTATAGATTTTAAAGTCACCTTCTTTGTTGGTATAAATGGTGACCCCTCCACTACCATCGTACTATTAGTTGTATCTACCGGAAAAATTATCTCCTCCTCCGAGTTTGTTTCCTCGATTGTTGATTCTTCCTCGATGGTTGTCGGGTTTGTTGCCAACCTTGGCCATTGGGAAAACCCTGACCCTGAAATGATTGATTTGAGTTAGATTGTACTTCTCGACCCCTCAATCTGCCATTCCAATTACCCACCCTCCATCCCCCACTTCAGTTGTATTACCCTGTTCTTGTATATTTTCATGGTTGTCATCCATAGGGCTGTTGTCCCCACTAGCACCTGTAGGTTTGTTGTTACGCCAAGCTTGTGAGGGGGGAGGGGATGGATAAGTTGTTCCAGTAGAGTATTCTTTTTGGTCCCTTTCAAGCTTTTTTAACTTAGATTCCCTCATGTTCTGAATAACAGTGTCTATACTGCAAAATATGTGACTAAACTCATATTTGTAGCGGCCAAAGTGAATATCTGACTTAATGTTCATCTCCATTATATTAAGTTCATTTTTCAATTGTTTCATTTGTAAACAATAATGTTTTATAAGAATCTTCAAGATCTCTAGGCCCTGCTTATCAAACAGACCCAGTAATTCACGATGAAAGACAGAATCTTTCAACAGTCTAATAGAGTAACAGCAGTGTCTTAAGCCCTTGGGGATGTACCTATTTTGCAAACATTCCTGAAAGTAAGTAACTTCCAAGTGAAGTTTCCTATATTTCAGAAGGTTGTAATCAAAGTCTTTCAGTTTGTTCACAATATTGTTCTCACTGTTTTCTAAAGTTCCACTCGGCTGGTTGTTACAGCCGTTAAAAAACGCTGGAGCACTGAGCCATTCTTGTAAATTAGGTATAATATTCACGGCTCCTGCATCAGCGTTATTCAGTTCATTTGCCATGTTGTTAACATTATTGTTATTACTATTACTACTACGACCGTTGCTCTCGCCATTTCCAGGCAAAGCAACTGAAGTAGAGGCTGTAGTTACATTTGAATATGACAAATTAGGTAGATTTGTAAATGAAGACCTACCAAAGCCCAAAAAGGATGGTCCAGGTGGTGGGTTTACATTGCTGCCAGCATCAGTACAACTGTATTCTACACAGCCGTGGCTGCTACCTCCTGCTTTGTTTTTTTTTACTGTTCATTTCTTTGTTGTTGGAGGTAACTCTTGCCAGCACCGTTTGGTTTTTACTGTGGATTCATTTACATTACGAGCAGTGCTGGACAAGGCAGAGGGAAATATCTTTATTATTGAACTGGATTATGCCTCTGAAAAGGGAAATCGAAGGAATTTTATACAAAGGAACCTGCATGAACTTCTTGAGGTCAAAAACAACCCCTTGCTAGAGGTAGAGCCTCTAATGCAAGATTTGCAGCAAGAAGAGAACAGTGAGTTCAGAAAGCGTCCATAGAAGATGAACAACCTATGATGCTCAAGAAAATGTGGCAACAGTCCAACATCCATTAGTATGGAATATATCATGGCGGATTTTAAGTGATTCTGAGATAAGTGTATTGAACAAAGGGAAATCCTTTGTACCAGCAAGTAGAATGGATGTGACTGACAATATTATAGAACTTAAAATGTTTACTAGGAATCTTATGCTTAAATCTCAGTTTGGTGACAATAATATGAGTAACAGCTGTGTGAACATTTTTAAGAAAACAAGTAGCTATAGTCATGTAAACAATGCTGCTATTGAGACATTCGAAAAAGCATGTGTAAAAGAAATATATAAGATGCATGATGGTGGTATTTATTTAAAAATGCGTCTATAATTTAAACAGAGAAGAAAAAGAAGCTTTGGAGGTTTTGTGTAATGATCGCTCCATCGCAGTGAGACCAGCTGATAAAGGTGGTTCTCTAGTGGTGATGGATTGTGGTTTTTATAAGGAATCTATGCTGACAATGTTGAATGATGACATTTCTTATCAGAAAGTAGATATTCAACAGGTGCATGTAAGCAGCATGTTAATATACATGCATTATCAACAGGTGCATGTAAGCAGCATGTAATATACAATGAATTATTTGAATGCTTACAGTGTCGAGTTATTAGCCAAGAGCTATTCAAATACTTCATAGTAGACAAACCTGTTCTACCCAAGGACTCCCCAAATTACATAAACATCCCAGAGTGCCCCCCCATGAGACCCATTGTATCAGGGAGGGGCTGGTGTACTGAACCTTTGTCAATTTTTGTGGAGCACCACCTTAAAACTGTGTTGAAAAAGAATGTGTATGTATATATATATATATATATATATATATATATATATATATATATAAATTGATACAAAACAGTTTTTAAAAGATCTGTATGCATTTTGTAAGAGTATAGCTGTGGAGGATAGATGGCTCATGATTATGTTGGATGTGAAATCTCTATTCACAGTCATCCCTAATAGTAAAGGTGTTGAGCTCATTAAACAGTATTTAATGGAAGATGAAACATATGATGTACAAGTTATTGATTTATTATCACTGTTGATGGAACTGATATTAGAGAACAATATATTTTTGTTTGAAGGAAATTTATATAGACAAAAGGATGGTGTGGCCATGGGCACTTCATGTGCAAATGGCTACGCAAATATTGTTATGGCTATGTGGGAGAAAGAATTCGTATTCACTGAGCTGGGAAGACATCTGAAGTTCTACAGGAGATTTGTGGATGATCTCTTCATTTTATGGGGAGGTGATGTAGCCTCATTTCTATCATTCTTCCACAAAATAGATAATAGTACCAGCTTCCTTCAATTTTCAATGAAGCATTCCTATGATGTTATAGAATATCTGGATGTCAAGATATGTCAAAAAGATAGAGGTATTCTGGAAACTGAAATCCATAGGAAAGAATGTTATAGGAATAACCATCTACATAGACAGAGCATGCACCCTAGACATATATTTAAGAACACTGTAAGAGGCCAAGGTCTGAGAGCATCAAGACTCACAGCTAATCAAACTAAGTATGAGGAAGAGATCAAGAACTTAAAGGAAAGGGTCATACATAGAGGGTACAGTGAAAAAGAGATACAACAGTCTTTCTACTGACTGTACCAAAAATATAAATGTTATACCCAGGCCTGAGCTAGGACAGCCAGCAGCCTTTGCTTCCCCTTCTACATTACCTTCACTATCTCAACCCCTCCTACCTGTATAGATACCCCCTTTGTTTTTCTTTTTTTTCTCACTTTACAGCTGTATAGTTAATACCTGTATAGATACCCCCCTTGTCTTTCTTCTTTTTTTTCTCACTTTACAACTGAGTAAAACTTACTCAGCAAGCCTTTTCAATAACTGAACATTGGATGAAAATAAACCACCTAGCACTCAATGCCTCCAAAACAAAACTTATGGTATTCACCCCTTCCAAAGCTACCTCCTTCAAAACCAACTCCTTCTCAATTACCAGCCTAAATAACACACCCCTAGAACTAGTCTCTGAAACTAAGCTACTAGGTGTACTAATTGACAATCGACTTAGTTACAATTCCCATCTACTACTAAATATAAAAAAAACCCATCAAAAACTAGGCATGCTCTACCGTCAGAACCAATACCTTACAAGCTCCTCCAAAATTACACTCGCTTCCTCTTTTCTCATCCCCTCCCTTCTCTATGGTGCTCCATTACTGACTAATCTTCAGGCCTCCCTAAAAAGACAACTTTCTTCTTGCTATAACAAAATAGCCAAATTCGCCAACAGCCACAGGTCCTCTACCCACCATTGCTCTTCTCTTCAAAAATTAAATTGGCTTGAATTACCAAATCAGCTTACATATATTCAGCTGACTTTCGCTCATAAGCTCATTTTCAGCCCTTCTCTTTGTCCCTCCCTGTCTTCTGCCTTCAAAATGCACCTACCAAACAGAGTCCTAAGGTCTAACAATCAAAACCTATTAGTAGTACACAAACCATGTCATCCCCCAGGCAAACACTTACTATCTTTTAACCTTGCCCATCTCTGGAACTCACTTCCTCCATCCATTCGTACTATCACTAACAAATACATGTTCAAAAAATCACTTCACATATATCTAAGATCCCAATGGGATTGTTCTTGCTCCCTCCCCTCATAGATCTATAACATTCCATTCCCCTCACCCTTATCCTATCAAAGCTTATGTTCCCTCACTATAGTTATTTAATAAAGACATTCTGTGTTTCCTCTTCAATAACTTCTCTGTTGGCATATCTCAATACTGTTTATTTTTGAATGTTTCTCAAATTTATGCCTAAATGTACTAATGTTTTATCTCTACTCTGTATAACTGTCTTGTAGTCACAACATGTACCTAATTCTGCCTATATCGCAGCTTTTCTCCCCATTTTCGAATGTTTCTCAAATTTAAGCCTATATGTATTAATTGTTATCTCTACTCTGTATAATTATCTTGTAGTTATTGTATGTACCTAATTTTGTCTATATTGGAGCTTTTCTCCCCAGGACTCCATTGAAAACGGGTTCTTTTGGCCCAATGGACTATCCTGGTAAACCAACTGCAAATAAATAAATAAATAAATAAATAGTCTACTATTTTTACTCCTGCTCAATCAAGACTGCAATACTTGAATTGCTCACTAGATGGCATCCTAATTCCTGACATTTTCTACTCTTACCCTTTTTTCTCATTATCAACTCCTTACCTCAGTTCTTAACTTCAGTAGTCCCAGAAGTGCTATTTAGCTGTCTCTTTTTTTGTTTTTTCCTTCATTTCTACTGTGCACAGACACCTATTTAGTCCTCTCTCTCTTTTTTCTTTTCCTCTTCATAGACTATAAACACCTTCTAGCCCCTATTCTATTCCATTATACCACTAGACTTACCCTAACTGCTCCAGTATTTGTTTCTACCCGCTCCGTTCACCCTGCAGGCTCACTCTGCTCCCCTCCCTACCCCCTATTCCCACACACCACCAGGGGTCCTTCCTTTATACTTACTAACCACACCTCTTCCTCTTCCCGTTACTCTCTAACCACACCCCTTCCTCTTCCTGTTACTCTCTAACCACACCCCTTCCTCTTCCCATTACTCTCTAATCATACCTCGTGATCTTACCATTTCCTCTTCAAAGACACTCTTTCCCACTATCTTTTCTCCTAAACGCTCTCCTGTTACCCAACTCCAGTAATACTAACTTCTCACTATTCTCCTCCTATCACACCACACTCTACTCACTCTCTCACCTCCTCCCAACACATTTCTATCTTCGGCCTACAAAGAACCTATATCAGTTCATATAATGAATAAACAATCCATCCCATCCTTTTTCACACTCTTATTCACACTCTCACTACTACCTTCTTTAATCCTCACCCATCTATTCACCTCATTTGAAAAGCCACTAGACCCAAACCTAAACTACCCCAAGAAAGAAACCAACTCTTCAAACTCACCTTTCCATTTTATTCATGCTAACATAACATCCTCATCTGACTACATACTCCATAAATATCATAGAACACTACACACAAAATACAACAATCTAAACCCCCAAAAATGTCTATCTCTATACAGCAAATTCCCCAGCCCACACTATCTAAGCCTACTACTCTCTTTAAAGGATGGTGACATTCACCTTAACCCAGGCCCCCCAACAACTCCTATCCCTCTCCTCAACCTCAAAGAATTACCTACCCAAGCCCTATCCAAACCAGCTAACTCCCTTTTAATTGCTCATCTTAATATACAAAGGATAAACAATAAAGTAACTCAACTCCAAGCTCTAACTGAAATCTATTTCTTTGATATTCTCTGCTTAACAGAAACTTGGTTAAAACCTGCAACCAAAGACAATGAAATCATCCCACCTGGATATAATATCCTGAGACTAGACCGAACATCCAAGAAAGGTGGAGGGGTTACTATCCTATATAAATCTAGCTTTCAATTAACTACTCATAACTGTAAACCACCTATAGACTCCAATGCATAAATTCTTATCTCCAAACTTCTTCTTAACAATTACAAATTCATCTATATTATCTGGATATATCTACCTCCTGGTAATAACACAGCGACCTTGGAAAATATACTTTGCTGGCTTTTCCAAAACCTGCCTCAAGAAACCATTATCCTAGGCGACACAAATATTGACTGGACCTGCTTTTGCAGCAGCCTCCCCACAAACCATATAAACCTATATGGGTATTTCCAAACCATTACATCCCCTACCAGGATAAATAAATCTAACAAGAAATCTAGCTTATTAGACTGGATTCTCATTAACCATCATCCTCACATTTATGACTCAGCAACCGTCCCTGATGATTTAAGTGACCACTCTCTTACCTATATCATCAGACATAAAACCAACTTTCCCTCCCCAACATCTGTGAAAAACATCAGGTCTAAAAAGTACTTTAACCCTGAACTGTTCCAGTTGGAACTAAGAGCATGCGACTGGTCACCCTTACAAAACCTTCCTTTAGATGAAGCCATTAGTTACTTTAACTCCAACTTCCTTGCTATCCTCAATCATCATGCCCCAACCAGACTAATTAGAACTAAAACCAAACATGCTCCATGGTTCTCTAAAGAAACCAAACATAAAATAAATGTAAGAAACAAACATTGGTCAAAATGGAGGAAAACAAAAAAACCCTATAGACCAACAAATATTTAGACAACTAAGAAATTAAATTAAGAAAGCTATAATATCTGACAAAAAAAACCTACTACCTGCAATCCCAACAAACTAGTCAAAACAAGCCGCAGAAATTCTGGTCTAGTATCAACCAACTACTCCATCCAGGGCAATCCACTACTCCAACCCCTCAAAACACTGAACACAAACAACCAATACATATAGCTAATGCATTTAATAGCTTTTTTTTACTGATGCTATACAAACACTAGCTAGTCAACTATCACCTAACAACTTCACTCTACCTTCCGATGAATCATCCTCACCCCCTACTTTTCATTTTCAACCCATCCCAACATCATATATTCTATCCCTTCTACAGAAACTGAAACCATGCTCACCCTCAGCTGACCAACTACCTGCTGAATTCCTACAACAATCCGCCAAAGCTATTGCCTATCCCATTTCTATCCTGATCAATAGAACTATTGCTGAAAGTTATATCCCCAGTTTATGGAAAATTTCCCATATTATCCCCCTCCACAAAGGAGAACAATCCATTTACCTCTCCAATTACTGCCTCATTGCCCTCCTCTCACCTCTGGCAAAGATCATGGAAAAATGCATTCACAGACAATTACTCAACCATCTAACACAAAATAATTTACTAGCCAACTGTCAACATGGTTTCAGACCATCGCATAGCACTGCTACTGCCCTCCTTTCCTTCACAGATTGTATCAACAAAAACCACAATCTAAACAAACTCTCTTCAGCACTATTTATTGACCTGTCTAAAGCTTTTGACATGGTAAATCACCAAATTCTCATCAAAATACTGAAATCCCTGTCACTAGATTCATCCTCCATAAAGTGGTTCCAGTCCTACCTCGATAAAAGACAGCAGGCTGTACTTTGGAACAAGTCTCTCTCTACTCACCTGCTCATCAACCTGGGTGTCCCTCAAGGGTCCATCCTTGGACCCCTACTTTTTTCCATATTCATTAATGACCTTCACACATGCATACAATATGCAGATGACTCTACACTGATATGCTCAGCCCCCTCCTCTTCTAAACTTCTCTCTCTTACCCAACAAGTATTTAACACAGTTGAGCAATGGTTCACACATAGATGGCTTCTCCTAAACCTCAGAAAGACTAAACTCCTCCTTTTCTATCCCACTAAGAACACCCCCCCATTGGATTTCTCAATTAACTCTACCAATAAAACTGTTATATCCCTTGAACCAACCACCAAACTATTATTTGTCACCATTGACAATAATCTGAACTTTAATACCCATATTAACAATACTATAAAAACTGTCAACAAAAAGCTAGGCTCTCTCTATAGGATAAAATCCTTCCTCCTACCTTCAGCTAGAACCACAATAGCACACACTCATCTAATCTCTTCTCTTCTTTATACCTCACCTATTTTTACTAACCTATCTAAAAATAATCTTAGCAAATTGGAAATGTCTTACAATAATATTTCCAGATTTGCAACAGGCAACCCATTCAGAACACATGACTGCATTAATTTAAAACAGCTGGGATGGCTTGAACTACAAAATCTGATTAAATTCCATCAACTAACTATAGCCCACAACACTCTTTACAAACCTTCCAAAACTCCTATTCTTTCCACACTAATCACTCCCTATAAAAACCTAGAATCCTTAAGGTCTTCACAGAAACTTCTAGTACATACCACTAAGCCAAACAACAAAGCTGGTGACTCCCTTTTTTCTAATATTGTTGGAAAAGCCTGGAATCTCCTCCCAAATGAACTCTCCACACTTCCCTCACTATCCTGTTTCAAAAACAAATTGAAAGTGTTCCTCAAAACTCACTGGTTATGCCCCTGTTCAAAACCTGACTAGTCTATATGTCTCTAAATGCTTTGCTCTTCCTACCCCATCTACTCATTTGCAGCAACTCCGTCCTATTTAATCTATTATACTATCTATCTATAGAATACCTTGATTGTATTAGCATCCTATGTTATGCCTGCATTCTGCACTGTAAATTTTACTGTAATAACCTCTAATAGCTACTGTTAATAGGATTTATTTGTCACATGTTTCCTAGTTGTTATTGTGTTAATTCCATTGTCCTATCTTGGAGCTTATCTCCCCAGGCCTCTACTGAAAATGGACATATATCCAGTTAGACCAGCCCGGTAAACAAATGTAAAATAAAATAAAATAAAATAAAATAAATAAATAGTCATTAGTGGGTCTATCTGAGGCAAGGGAAGGAACAGGGAAGCCATATTTTTCAGATATGGATACCATCATAGATGGAGGAACTGTTAGTCAGAAAGCTATGAGAGTACAAGTATCCTACTTGAGTAACATTAGATCTCTACAGGAAGTATATCGAAAAAACTGGAATATACTATGTGCTGATAATGATGTTAAAAGGCTGGTAGGTGAGACCCTGAGATTTGCTTTTAAGAATAAAAAATCTATAAAAAGATTATTATGTGGGCCACAACCCATGGAAACAAGAAGAGAAAATGTAGTCAGATATGGAACCTTTCCCTGTAATAAATGTAATTACTGCACCTTCGTTGACACTAGAAGTAGATTTCTACATTCAGATCTAAAGAAGGAGTTTACCTTCAGAATATTAGCTAACTGTGGCAGTATAAATATTATATACTTGGCACACTGCACAGTCTGTCCTGCCTTCTATGATGGAATGACAACGCGAAGGCTGAGAGACTGGATGAGGGAGCATATATATGATATAACCAGAGGAATAGAGACAAATGCCTTAGCCAGGCATGTGAGGGACCATGATGAGACACACAAATTTTTATTTTTAGTAATAGATAAAGTCTGTATCGACAATAGTGGTGGAGATTTTTGGAATAGAGTAGAAACTCAGGAACTAGAATGGCTTATAAGGCTACGAGCTAACATTGGGGTAGGCGTGAATGACAAAATTAACATTAAACCCATTCTTCTAACTAGAGATTTAAAGAAATAGTAGGTAGCACCCCCTTCCACCTTTTACACTTTTTTATACTTTTATTTTGTATGTATTAAGTTGTATGATGTGATATGTTGTTTATATTGTCAAGCTGTTTTTAATTTTAAGCTTTTAAAATGTTTCACATTAGGTATAAAACTTTTTATACTAGGTATATGGTTTTAAGGATTAATTGGGCAGTTGATGGCAATGATAAGCTTGGTATAAATGCTGTGTTTTACTGTTCTTTGATTGTCTGATGAAGTGGCTGGTGCCACGAAAGTGCTCACCTCTTTTACTAATAAAGCTGTATTCTACTTAGCCATGGCTGCTACCTCCTGCTTTGTTTTTTATTGTTCATTTCATTATTGTTGGAGGTAACTCTTGCCAGCACCGTTTGGTTTTTACTGCAATATATATATATATATATATATATATATATATATATATATATATATATATTTATATCCTTTTTACATCAAACAATAATAATATGTTTGTGAATGAATCGTGAATTTTTTGATCATATGACTTGATAATCACATGACTTTTTAGGGTGGGTTTGTGATGTCATGAATCAGGAAATGTATTTAAATGTTCTTTTGAATGCCTTTGATTTGCCTGAAGAAGTTCATTTTATTTATGTGAATGAAAGCGCTCACATTAAAATGTTTTTAAACTATAACTTGGATTATTGGATTACTTCCAGCTTTGAGGTGCCTGGATTCCTGTTTTGGATTATTTGATTGTGTTTTTTCCTTCTGAGTCTGTTTTGGTGTGTTCAACACGGAACAGGAAGAAAATGGCAGCTCACAGTCTCTGTTTACCCCACCTGGAGGTACTGAATTAGAAACCAGCGCTATTGGAAAGTTAACAGCACTGGTTGAACACCTTTCCAACCGGGTGAATTACCTGGCCCGGAAAATTAACACTGATACTGGCAGCAATGTAGACCCACCACCTGGACCATCCTTTTTGGTTCTGGTAGGTCTTCATTTACAAATCTACCTAATTTGTCATATTCAAATGTAACTACAGCCTCTACTTCAGTTGCTTAGCCTGGAAATGGCGAGAGCAAAGGCCGTAGTAATAATAGTAATAACAATAATGTTAACAACATGGCAAATGAACTGAATAATGCTGATGCAGGAGCCGTAAATATTATACCTAATTTACAAGAATGGCTCAATGCTCCAGCGTTTTTTAACGGCTGTAACAACCAGCCGAGTGGAACTTTAGAAAACAGTGAGAACAATATTGTGAGCAAACTGAAAGACTTTGATTACAACCTTCTAAAATATAGGAAACTTCAGCTGGAAGTTACTTACTTTCAGGAATGCTTGGAAAGGCGGCACATCCCCAAGGGTTTAAGACAGTGGTGTTACCCTACTAGACTGTTGAAAGATTCTGCCTTTCATCGTGAATTACTGGGTCTGTCTGAGAAGCAGGGCCTAGAGTTCTTGGAGATTCTTATAAAGCATTATTGTTTACAAATGAAACAATTGAAAAATGAACTTAATATAATGGAGATGAACATTAAGTCAGATATTCACTTTGGTAGCTACAAATATGAGTTTAGTCGCATATTTTGCAGTATAGACACTGTTATTCAGAAAATGAGGGAATCTAAGTTAAAAAAGCCTGAAAGGGACCAAAAAGAATACTCTAATGGAACAGCTTATCCACCCCCTTTCCCCTCACAAACTTGGCACAACAATGAACCTACAGGGGCTACTGGGGACAAAAGCCCTATGGACAAGAACCATGAAAATATACGAGAAGAGGGTAATACAACTGAAGTGGCGGATGAAAGGTTGGGTAATTGGAATGGCAGATTCAGGGGTCAAGAAGTACAATCTAACTCAAATCAACCATCTCAGGGTCAAGGTTTTCCCAATGGCCAAGGTTGGCAACAAACCCAACAACCATCGAGGAAGAATCAACGATCGAGGAAACAAACTAGGAGGAGATCATTTTTCCAGTAGATACGACCAATAGTACGGATGGTAGTGGAAGGGTCACCATTTATACCAACAAAAAAGTTGACTTTAAAATCTATAACTTTACCACAAAACATGTGAAACCAGAATTAATAGAGGTGTTAGCCATTGGGCTTTCCTTTGTACCCACGAAAAGAGTGGACATTTCCAGGACTCTTATAGACTTGAACGTATATTTACGTAAATTAAACTTGCACCTACTGTTAGGTAATAATTCTTTGACTAGAAGTGAACACAGAATTTCTAGCTTGTTTAACCCCCCCCCCCCCCCCCCCATTGCATGCTACCTTAGGAATCTTTGAGAAACTATGTGAAATGGACTTCAGGGATGTTTTGGTTAGGACAAGTTGCAAACAACATGAATTTAACTTACATCCCACTCAAATACAAGATCTTGCTGAATTTAAACTGTTTAATATACGTGTGATGTGACCCGATAAGGGAGGGGGCCTAATTTTCATGGAGGAAAGTGATTACATTTTGAGGATGCTAACTATGTTAGACAGTGAAGCATATGAAAAAGTTTCTGTAAATGAAGTAAATAGGGCCTTCTCGAAAATTAGGAACACCATTAAAGACATGTTTCTGGAAGGTAAGATTAATCTAGACATTAGTAACTATTTGACAATGGCTGCCCCTTTGACACCTGTAATATTCAGAATCCCGAAAATCCATACAAATTTAGAAGCCCCCCCCCACTGAGACCCATAGTGGATGGTAGAAACAGCATCACATATGCCTGTGCTAAACTGGTGGATGGAATGCTAAAGAAACATCTTGCCACTGAATTTCAAATTTGTAAGAATTCCCTGGGATTTTTACAGGCATTGAACGAAGCTGAGTACAATTCAGAATTTGCTTTCCTGATGATAGATGTCAGGACTTATATACCGCAACACCACAAGCTCTGGGTATTAGTTGGGTGAGAGAATTCTTGATGGAGAAAGGTGTAGATAGGGATGAAATTAACCTAACCCCATCCAGGGTGGCCTAATGGTTAAGATGTTTGCCTTGCAAACACAAGGTGCGGGGTTTGAGTCTCACAAGTGACAATCAGTTTGGCTTAAAATGGCTCGCAAGGGCAGTTAGCTTAGTACTAACCTATAATAGAGGACCTATTAGAACTAATTTTGGAAAATATTTTTTTTTTCTATTTAATAAGAATTATTATTTGCAGAAAAGTGGGGTTGCTATGGGTTCACCCTGTGGGGGCAGCTTTGCAAATACCGTCATGGCCTTCTGGGAAAATAAATTTTTGTTTCCCAATGACACATTCAGGAGCAATGTGAGATGGTATACATGTTTTTTTTGGATGACATGTTTCTATTAATAAAAGGTCATTTAGAAATAGTTAACCAGTTGTTAGATGAGATGTCAAACATGGCATCCTTTCTACAATTTACATTTAATTTCGGTGAACATTTAATGGCCTATCTAGATGTGAAATTGAACAAGGATAATGTAAATAATAGATATGTAGCCCAAATACACAGAAAATCCACATACTTTAATGATTTTCTTCACTTCACCAGTAACCATCATGGACATCAAAAGCAGGCAGTGGTGAAAGGGCAGCTTGTGAGAGCTGCCTGGATGAATTCCCTTAACCAGGATTTTGACAATAAATGTCAAAACCTGAGAAACATGTTCCTTAAACGGGGTTATCCATCAGGTTTTTGGATGACATCATGGTTGAAGTGGAAAGGAAGAGAATGAAAGGCCATTTTAAACCCATTTTGAAAAGGAACATACCGGAATGTAATGGGGAGATGGTTAATACCATAATAGACATGAATCCCAGGATAGAACATGAATTTAATGTTAGCTTTATAACAACTTTTTCTAAGGATGCAGGTGCCCTCAGGAACATCTTGATTAAAAACTGGGCCCTTATAAGCGAAGATGCTACCCTCAGGACCAAATTAATGGATAAACCTTAAGTTACATATAGAAGAGGGCCCAACATCAAATCTATCCTGGAAAGAAATGCAAAACCTTATATACCCAGCAAAGGTATGAAGAAATGTGGTAGATGCCCCTAATGTAAATTTATACAGTTAACATAAAAATTTACTGTCCTGGGTGAACAATATGAGATGCAGGGGAGATTTGACTGCTACACAAAAGGGATAGTCTACCTTGCACAGTGCCAGGCATATGTCTGCTTCTATGTGGTGAAAACAGAGACACTTTAAACAAAGAATTTACGAACATCAATATAGTATTAATAAACAGAATACTACGAACACTTTGGCTAGACATATAATGAATGAACCAAGTCACCAGTTTAAATACTTAGTAACTGAGCAAGTGGTACCCAATTATAGGGGGGTTCTTGGACTTGGAGGTTAGATGAGCATGAGCTTTTGTGGCGATTAAGGCTAAATGCACACTCATATCTTGGACTAAATGATTATTGCTCTTTGAAATGTATCTTAAAATTAGTCACTTTTAAGATAAACAAGGAATAAGAACACCAAAATGTATGGTGTTTATTCCTGTTTATGTTAACATATTTACACACACACACACACACACACACACACACACACACACACACACACACACACACACACATATATATATATATATATATATATACATACACACATATATAGTTCTTTTACATCAAACAAAAATAATAATATGTTTGTGAATGAATCGTGAATTTTTTGATCATATGACTTGATATTCACATGACTTTTTAGGGTGGGTTCGTGATGTCATAAATCAGGAAATGTATTTAAATATTCTTTTGAATGCCTTTTATTTGTCTGAAGAAGTTCATTTTATTTATGTGAATGAAAGCGCTCACATTAAAAGGTTTGTGCACTATAACTTGGATTATTGGCTTGCTTCCAGCTTTGAGGTGCCTGGATTCCTGTTTTGGATTATTTGCTTGTTTTTTTTCCTTCTGAGTCTATTTAGGCAACTCTATAGAGAGACACACAGATGGTCCACTCACCATGCTGGACATGGAGAAGGTTACGGTCACTAGTCTATTGGGTGCCAGGATCCGCCAGATCACACACGCACTCAAGTCTCTCCATAACAATTACTGTTATGACTCCATCATAGCTCATGCAGGTGTGAATGACTTGAGCTGTACCTCATTGGACAAATATGAAGAGAGACATGACTGAGATCTCTGAATATGTGCCTCAGGCAGGTATATCCATTGCCTTGGGCAGCATACCCCCTTCACCTAACATGATACCACAATAAAAACAAAAATTGATTGACTTCAACAATTGGCTTAGTTCCTGGTGTCTTTCTAAGTGGATCCAGCACCTGTCAGCCTTGGATAGCATGGTAGACAGACCACACTGCTTTGACAGATGGTCTTCATTTGTCATCTCTGGGATTTTGGTTACTGGCTAAGGCCTCCCCCATAGTGCCTTTTTTAGGCAATGTCACAACAACTAAATTCCTGACATAAAAATATCTTCAAAAAAGCAACCTCAAGGTTATGCTGCTAAATGTTAGGAGTCTAAGCCTAAAACTGCAGTCACTGGAAGCAGATCTCACCTTAAAAGAGTCTGACATCTGTGCAATACAAAGACTTGCTTTAAGGCCATGGAAAGTACCTTAGACCCCAGCCATATTAGGTTTAATGCCTTCTACACATTCAGACCACAAACTGAAAGTGCGAGAACTAAAGCAGGTGGAGTATCAATATTCATCAGAGATACATACACCTCTAGATTGGTTAAACAAAACAATCCCCTTGAACTAATCCAGGTCCAATTGACTGCAGGTAAGAACCCACTCCAAGTTATTTAAAGTTATAGAACCCCCTTCAGGTCCCATAACATGAAACAGGATACTCACACTGCATACTTGGATCTGCTTGAATCGCTCAAAATACAATAAGATACCATTGTTTTAGGTGACTTTAACTACCCATCCATAGACTTGTTATATTATATGTGTACTAACACACTTGCCCAAAGGTTCTTGGACTTCATCAACTCCAATGCTCTGGACCATTTGGTTGACATTCCCAGAAGGAGCCCAAACATTCTGGATCTGGTGGTCACTAACACTAGTGATCGTTGCACCACCCCATGTGTGAGCCCTCCCTAGTGAGGTGTGATCATAAAACAGTCTCATTTTAACTAACAATAACATCTGACCCCCCCCCCCATTAGCAGCAACTAGACTAAAAAACTTCTCAAAAGCCAATTACAGCCTAATATGTGACAGCATTAATAGCGTCATAGCCCCTGCCCTCACTGAAGGCATGAACACCTATAATGGGATTTACAGGAATGCCTTGTATAGGCATGTATACAAATATATTGCCTCAGTCATATCTGATAGGATCGATACAAGATCATCAAGAAAGAACAAACCTGCCTGGTGGACATCTGCCTTTAATAGGTTATACAATAAGATAAATAAATTGCTGTCCAACAGCAGGAAGGAATGGTGTCTGAATTGGAAGCATTCCCTCCTCAGCTTAAACAAGCAAATAAGACATCTCAGAAGGCATTCTAAAGCTAGCTATGAATCCAAATTACCCTCCTTCCCCAAGGACAACCATAAGGCCTTTTTAGCTACATCAGAAACCTTAAAGGAAATATCCAGATCTGGACAGAACTGGCTGTTAATGGCACCACATATACTGAACCTGCTGAAATACCCAACTTTCTAGCTGACAGGTTCAGTGAAAACTTCTCTCCTCTGTTCCCATCGCATATCCCCCAAACGCATCCCTACCACCTGTTCTCCACCTAGTATCTCCAAGGAGCAGGTCATAAATCCTCTCTCCAAATCCAAAAACACAGCCTCTACGGGATCTGATAATATATCAGGCTGCATTCTAAATGGATTAGAAAAGGAACAAACTTCATCACTGGGTACTCTTTTTAACCCCAGTCTATGCCCTGGTTTTGTACCTGCTAAATGGGAAACAGCAACCGTTAAATAAAGGAGGCACCTCACCAGGCCCCTGGAACTACAGACCTATAAGTCTGACTGGCCTAATCTGCAAGGCTATGGAAAGAATAATCATGGACCTTATCAACAAAGATATAAGAGACTTCCAAATGCTCAACCAGACCCAGTTTGGATTTGGTAAAGGGAGATCCTGCGTTTTGAACTTGGTGGACTTCTTTGAGACAGTCACCAAAACCTTGGACATAGGCAAATCCATGCATATAGCCTACCTGGTCTTGTCCAAGGCCTTTGACACTATTCCCCACTCCGGCATCATTGATAAACTCAACCAGCTGGAGATCAACCCCTATATTATTTGTAAATGTTTGAAAGAAGGGGCTATCCAGACATTGTACTGCAGGCACTCATAAAATAGCTCCAAATAAAAAGAAGGGAGGGGCACTTCTCACCCATTTTGGGGCCACCAACCTCATTAGTTTATATGCTTAGCCCTGCCACCTCTGAGGATAATAGCATTGACATAAATATGCCATTGCACAGTAATAATAATACTGATAAGAATAGATATATTGTCAGCTTAATTCCTACATATACACCTTATGGGGAGTCCATAAAGGGCACCCTGTTAAAAAACTGGAAGACACAGATCTTAGATCTAAATTGCATGCGCTATCAAGGGCTGTGTATAGAGAAGGAGCTAACATAAAAAATGTACTGGAGAAAAAGCATAAATTGTACAACAGGAACCCAAGAATGGTTAAATGTCAAGCCTGTGCCTATTGCAGGTACATAGATATAGGTAGGGACTATACAATTGCTAATATGCATTTTTTTCTCACCGCTAGATATTATTGTAATACTAAAAGCGTGGTATATTTGGCAAGATGTCAACTCTGTCTGGTGTTTTATATTGGCAAAACCGATCGTAGGTTCAAAGAAAGGATCTATGAACACATTTATAGTATAATTAGAAATAGAGAAAATAATACTTTGGCCAACCACATTAGGGACAACCCTGGACACCACTTTAAATTTAAGGTGATCCACCAGGTGATGGAGAGCCCTAGAGGGGGGCATACATCCCTTTTACTTGAAAGATAAGAGTTATGGTGACAACTTACTTTAAATGCACATAGTTATCCAGGCCTTAATGAGCAGTGTACTGTTATGTGTTTTCTCAAGCTTAAATGTTTATTACGCTGAATGAATGTATGAAATTCAGTATAGATTGTTCTTATAAGACAATATTTTATGTACTTATAGGTTTGCATGGATGCACCTTTTTGATTGTTTTATATATTAATAATGCTCCACTTTGTGCTTAGAAATTCTTTTAAAGTATATGTAAATATCTTTATAAATATGTATATGCTTTTTAACAACCAGTTTTAAACTTGTGATGCAATGAATTTTATTGGTCATGTGATTTCATGGTTATATAAAGAGGGGCTTTACTGTTTGACTTTGTCTGAAGAAGTTCATTTGATTTGAGTGAATGAAAGCAGTCACATATTAAAGTGTCGGTGTGCCTTTGGAGTTGTGGCCCTTTGTTACTTATTTTATCAACCCATATATTGTCAGGTGGCTTGCAAACTAGCTCACTGATAGAACACAAACACAGTCAAAATATGTGACTCTAGCTCCACCAGTAGACCCGTAACCAGCGGTGTTCCACAGATGTCTGTGCTGGGGCCCCTATTGTTTGGAATCTACTTCTTGGATATACAGGCTAAAACAAAAGGCCTATGGCTGACAAAATTTACAGATGATTGCAAACTGGGTGCAGTCATAGAATCCCCACAAGATGTCAACATCCTCTAAGAGGGATGTACACAGACAAACAACTGTTGAAAAAGTCATGGGCTAAAACTCAATGCAAAAAAATGCATTATCATCCTCTTTGGCAAGGCCGACCTCCTTGCAGATTACCACATTAATAACAACACCCTAAGCATGCGATTAGTGGTGAGAGATAAGTAAGGGCATTGCATTCAGAACAAAAAAGGTTAAACCTCCCTGTACTCCTCAGTCATCAGGTCAATAACAGAGTACAATGCTACCTTTGGTATGTACTTTACCAGGCACCTGCAGCAACTGGAAAGACTTCAAACGTTTCTTACAAAGAAAATTCAGGGTCTTCAGCATATGTCATACATTGACAGACTGAAATCACTGTCTCTACACTCTGTGTCTTACAGACTACTCAAAGGTGACCTCTGCCTTGCAAATAAAGCAATCTTAGATCCTGCTCTAATGGAAATGCTGCATATTTGTAAATCAAATGGTATAAGATGCACTCGTTCTAGGGAACTTGACCTAGTATGTGACATCAACAGGATTTGCTAAAGATACAGATATGTCTCACAGAGGTTACCGCTTCTCTGGAACAAACTTACAATTGAAGTGAAGCACAGCACCTTGCTGACCAAATTTAAACATAATTTGGATGATTGGATGGGAAACCAGAAATTTATTTATTTATTTACATTATTTTACCGAGTAATGTCCACCAGACAAGAAGTCCTTTTTCAGTGGAGACCCTGGGTGAAAGGCTCCAATGAACATAGTAATACAATAGAATAAAAGGTCAGGTATACAATGAGATACAGGTATTATAAAATAAGACAGTAAAAACATAGTAGATAGCCTAAAAGACATAGAGAATAGCATACAATAAAATTATAAATCAGTGCAAGTATAGATACGATATAAACATGTAACATAGTACAATATTTTTATTTATTTATTTATTTATTTATTTATTTATTTATTTTTTGTGAAGAGAGACCGTCATCACAAGATTTAGAAAGCTGTGGCCAGAGTAGTGGAGAAATGAGGGGTGGGGGTAGGTTAGTCTGGAGCAGAGCATGGGCATAGCCAGTGTGATTTGAGATATTGTTTTAGTTTCTGCTTAAAGTATCTTGCATGATCAATAGATTGGATTTGTTGAGGGAGTGAGTTCTAGACTTTAGCAATCTCATGGCAGTATAAGGAGTCACCATGAGAGTCATGAGATTTATTTGTTTTAAGTAGGAATTTGTCTGTTGATCTAAGAGAGTTAAGGTTTCTGTAGGGTTGGACAAGGTTAGTTAGGATTGGGCAGTGATCAGGTTTATACACCACTGTGTGGGCAATTAATAAATGGTTTAGCGTGAGTACGTTTGGGAGTTCTAACCATTCTAGTTGATTGAGGGCAGTACAATGATGTATTTTTTGGGGTAGGCTAGTTAAAAATTTGTCTATCTTGTTATATCAGGATTTGAGTTTGTTTAGTTCAGTTTTATAGAGGTTTGTGAATATTTGAGAACAATAGAGAAGTGAGGATAATAAGTGGGTTCTTGCAGTAACCAGTCTAGCATGGTCTGAAAGATAGGGTTAAGCTCTGTAGAGTGTGCCAAATTTAATATTGATTTTTTTAATAGTTTGAGCTATATGTTTTCAATGCATTGTTTATGGTAACCCCAAGAAGTTTAGTGTTTTCAACTGGTTCTATTTTAATGCCATTGGAGGAGGAAATAGAGAGGGATTGGCAATTGGCTAGTGAGGAAGGATTTGAAAAGACCATAAGTTTTGTTTTATTGGGATTTAGTATCAGTTGATGGCCTGCTAGGTATTTTTCAATGTTGATAAGGGCAGTCTGGGTCTTCTTTTGAAGTGCCTCGATTGTGGGTGCAGAGCAGATGAGCAAGGAATTATCTGAGTAGTGAATGATGTTAGCTGGACTAGCAGCTGTTTAAAGGTCATTGGTAAACATTGTAAAGAGTAGTGGACCTAAAATTGATCCTTGGGGGACTCCTATAGAGATGGGAAGGTGGGAGGAGAGTTTATTGTCCCATAGAGTAGCTTGCTGTCTGTTTGAGATGTAGCTATGGAACTAATATAGGGTCTCATGGCAAAGGTTGTAATTGGCAAGTTTATTTAAGAGGATTTGATGTGATAAAGTGTCAAAGGCCTTTGACGTGTCAAGAAATTTAGCAGAGACAAGTTGGTCATTATTTTTAAAGTGGTTTATAGAGTTGGTAAAGCTAATGAGTGCTGCACTAGTACTGTGTTTTGGTCTAAAACCATGTTGTGTAACAGAAAGGAGGGTGTTATTTTGGAAGTGGTCAATTATTTGCTTGTGTATACACTTTTCTAGGATTTTTGCTAGGGGTGAAAATATGGTTATGGGTCTGTAAGTAGATATGTTTTTGGAGTGGCATCCTTTATGCAGTGGAATTATATGGGATATTTTCCATATAGTAGGTACATATTGTTCGGTAACAATTAGGTTTGATATGGAGTACGAAATAGATGGGGCAGCTAATTTTAGAAACTCACCTGGTAATTTGTCAGCGGCAAGAGTACATGGCTTCACTTTAGATAGTAAGTGTTGTATGTAGTCTGTTTGGATGGGTTGTAGTTTACATTGGGTTTTCAGTTGGGCCAGATGGAGTGGGTACAGACAGGGGTAGGGTAGAACTGTTATGTAGTAGGGAGGTTATTGATTTAATAAAGTGGGAGTTGAACTGAGATTCAATAGGTTCTGTCATATTATTGGTATCTGGAACTGGAGTAGTGGGTTTTCCTGGTATTAGTAGGTGGTTAACTGATTGCCAAAAGTTTTGTGGATTTTTTGCATATTTTGTTTGGCAAGTTAGAAAGTATGATTTTTTTGTCTATTTTGATTTGTTTCTTAGCTTGATTTCTTAGCTGTTGGAAAGTGGTGAGATTCTTGTGACTTTTGTTAGAGAGATAGAGGGACCACACTTTATCTCTTAATCTAAGTAGTTGCATTATTTCTTTTGCTAACCATGGGCGTTTTTTGGTTTTAGAACAAATTTTTCTGGGTGGGGCACGTTTATTAAAGATTTGCAGGAAAATGTCATTCAAGTATTTAACTGCATGATCTAGTTGCAGGGTTTTTAGGGGAGCCCAGTGCTGTTGTTTTAGGAGGGTCTGGAAAGTAGATGGTGAGAATTGTTTTTTTTTATTTTGGATGTAGCGGTAAGTGATATTACCACAGTTATTTAAGTTTTTTTCTTATTAGGTATACTGAGTAGTGATCACTTAAAGTGTCTGGTAGGCAGCCATGATCACTTAAAGTGTCTGGTAGGCAGTCAGACTCACAGTTAATGTTAGTTTTATTTGTTAGAATCCTATCAAAGGTGGAATGCCTATTTGTATGCTTGTCCATGCGAGTAGGGAGTTTTATGTTTTGATGGAAATTATATAGGTTTATAAAGTTTACCCTGGGAGTTTCACTTGTGTCCCTCTTGAACAGGGACAGTAGTTGTTGACTTAGTTCCACTTAATACCTTGATATTCTTGGGAACAGGGTTTGTACTTGATTAGGGTTTTAAGGACCCTAGGGCCATTAGCCTAGTAATCTTCTGTGATCCTATGATCCTATGATGCTAGCAACTATCTAACTTTCTAAGATTAATATAAGTCAAAGGTACAATTACCAATTCAACATCACAAATACAGATATACTAAGCACTTAGTCAGCTATGCACCCTGAGCATCATACACAAAACGTATGTATCCCTGAATCCAAAAGATACAAAATAGGGATATGGCACAGTTATCATCATTTGCACAAGGTTTTGGGGGGCAGGAAGCTTAGACTGAAACAAAAAGTCAGTAAGTGTGTGTGAGTAAGAAATTGAACCAGACAGACATTTGGATAAAGTAGCAAATGGCTACCAAGACAAAGTGAGTTTTAAGCTTCACAGCTGAACCATGTAACTGTTCTGTGTGTCTGTATGGGTCCTCCAGGTGAAGTTGGTGTGTGAGTGCATAATCACAGCCAAGCTTTGTGCTAGCTATGCATCTTCTTATGTCGGAGAGATGTGAGCCATGCATGATAGAAGTGGCAGTTCATCATTGTCATACCTGACCACAAGAACTGGCTCTGCTAGGAGTTGCACTAGCATGTCCACACCCATGGTCAGATGCACTGTTGCTACCTAATATGTGACTGATGTTTGGTGGATGAGCTTCCCTCATGAGGATGCCCAGGAGCAAGACCCCATGGCCTGCCATGTCTAGGTGTTGACAGCTCAACCACTGATGGAGCAGCAGAAGTACTGCTACTATGGGAGCATGATTATGGGTGGCCACATAGACTAAGAGCAGAAGATGTGGCTGACCTACACCCTCAAGGTTGCCATTCCCCTCCCAGCAGACGTTCCATTACAGACACTGCCATTTCCAACATGTCTTTCATCCAATCCATTGAATCGGTAATATGATGGAGGCAGTCACGCATGTCAGCCTGTGCCACATTTGCAACCTTAAGCATTTCTCTGGAGGACATAATGGAATTTGCTTGTATCTGCATGTATTACTGCTGTTTACTATCCATTTACTCTTTATGCTATGAAACTACATGTAGAAATTTAACAAACTGAACAATATTTCACATATTTACAATGCAGCTATGTGTTGCCTCCCCCAAGCACTGCAGCTCTGCTGTCTCCAGTACTTTTTTTTTACAAATATGTCAACTACACTACATACATTAATATCAAATGTTGTGTGATATGCAATACATGTTAATCTGGTAACATGCAGAACTAGAACTACATTCACAGTTGAACATGCCTACAAATATATCAGATGACCTTGGGAAATATTGACCCATAAGCATAACTAGCCTTATCTGCAAGGCTATGGAAAGATTCATCATGGACCTTATCCAGAGGGCCATAGGTGACCTTCAACACTCTTTACCTGACCCATATTGGTTTTGTCAGTTGTAGATCTTGCTTATTAAACCTAGTATATTTCTTTAATAATGTCCACAAAGCCCTGGATGAGGGAAAACAGGACATACCACCTTATGTTGATTTTGCCAAGCCCTTTGACACAATCCCACATTCAGGTATCATAGAGAAACTCTCCCACCTATGGCTTAACCCATACATTACTAGATGGGTAGCCAACTGGCTCACTCACAGATTGCACATTATCAAACTTGGGGAGTAGACCTCCCCCAATATTTCAGTTACCAATGGAGTACCACGAGGATGTGTGCTGGGCCCACTACTGTTTGGAAAGTATTTCTCTGAAGTCCAGGTGAAGGTAAATGGCCTGTGGCTTACCAGGTTTGCAGAGGACTGTCAAGTGGGTGCAATCATATAGAGTCCCCCAATAATTAACATATTACAGAAAGGCCTGACACAGACAAATCACTGCTGCCAAACTCACGAGCTGAAACTTAATGCAAGAAAATGCTTCATTGTCCCCTTTGGCAAAAAGGTAGCCCTGCCAATAATGTTATACATAGCACACCTCTAAGCTCAAACTCAGTGGTGTGAGACTTGGGAACACAGTTTGATAGCAATCTAAACTTCGGTCACTATGTGTCCATAGTGGTAAGACACACATTCTACATTGCCCACCTCATAACTAAGGGCATCGTATCCAAGACCAGGGAGGTTGGGCCTCTCTCAGTTCAGTGAAAAATCAGTTCATTGAAAGGCGGTTTCAGTGCAATTGCATCAAACATGCCATTCATTGAACTGTTTGTACTGAGATCACTGTACAGTGAGGATCGGGAAATTTGCCCTTTCTCCACTGTAGTATGATCTCGGAGTTGGCATATATAATTAGCACTGGGTGTGGGGGCACAGCACCTCACATGAGGGGAATTCAGTGAATGGCATTTCCAATGTAATGCCATTCATTGAATCGACCATACAGTGAAGTGATATAAAACCAGGCAATCATAGCTCCACTGTACTTGACCCTTATCAGACCACTAATTGAGTACAATGCTTCATAAACTATGTATCTCAGAAGACACCTGCAGCAACTGGAGAAACCACAGACATTTCTGATTAAGAGAATCCAGGGCCTCCAAAACATGACATACATGGAAATACTGAAGGCCCTGTCACTGTATTCAGTATCATACACGCTGCTGAGAAGTGACTTGGACCTGGTCTGCAGAGCAGTCTTGGACCCTGCTCTAATGTAAATGATGGACATCTGCAAATCAAATGGGACAAAAATAACTTGCTCCGGGGATCTCAACCTAGCCTGTAACATAAAAAGAACATGCTGGAAAGACAGATATATTTCCCAGCGATTACCACTCCTCTGTATTAAGCTCCCACTGCATGTGAATCAATGTTCCTCAATGACCCTATTCAAGCACAAATTTGACAACTGGATGGGTGATTATAAATTCACTCCATGGGTGGCAACTATGTCCCTCATGGACAGGGCCAGTCAGCACTGACCAGAAAATTGCTCTGCTAATAATGAACATCCAACAATGCTCAATAAGGGTACTTTGTTTTTTACACAGCTAGGCTTGGAAAGACCCTAGGGCCATTAGCCTAGTAACCTTCTAGGAACCTATGAAGCTATGAACCTATGGAGACCTCCCATCATCTTCTCTCTTACATCCACTGCCGATGTCATGCACTATACATTGTTCTGCAGCCATGTAAAATCAGCTTCCTGCTGTGGTGCTTGTGTAAATTACTAAGTTCTATAGTCTATGCACTTAGATAGGTAAGGGTTCTGTTCTTACTGCAGTCAACTGTGTGTGTGTGTGTGTGTGTGTGTGTGTGTGTGTGTGTGTGTGTGTGTGTGTGTGTGTGTGTGTGTGTGTGTGTGTGTGTGTGTGTGTGTGTGTGTCTAGCCAGAATAGCAGAAGCGTGTATCCTACAGTTAGTGTTCCAGTCACATGGATTGGCAGTATTGTGGTACTTGCATATAAATACACAACCATTTCTTGCAGGCCTCCCAACACCTTCTCTCCTACATGTAATGTCATCCACTATAAGTTGACCTGCAGCCTTGTAAAAGTCAGACTTGTGTCATGGCGCTTGTGTAAATTACTGTGTTCTGTAGGCTGTGTACTTAGGTAGGGGTTTTGTTCTCACTGCAGTCAACTTTGGAGTGTGTGTGTGTGTGTGTGTGTGTGTGTGTGTGTGTGTGTGTGTGTGTGTGTGTGTGTGTGTGTGTGTGTGTGTGTGCATGTGCTTACATGTGCACTTGCTTGACATTACATAGAGCCTTTTACACCAGCATGTGGACCCCTGTTATTGCCATATTCTCCTCACCCAACACTGCTGATGTCATCAGCTATATCTAATTTGTGGATGTGCATTATTCCCACCAGAGCAGGGTCAGAGACTTGCCTGGAAGCCACGCAGAAGTCACCTCATCCTATACAATACCGATTACAATGACATAGCTTTCAGTCTATACACATACATCATGGCATGGATTGTAGGCCTTGTGTTTTCTTGGTGAGAAACCCCTGTGGTCTCTCCAGCTGTTGCATGTCTCTGGTGAGGTACATGCAAAAGAGAGCATTATACTGTATTAGTATTCTGGTGAGGTCTGAATACAGTGCTGTAATATAATCCTCAAATCTAAATACGATGGTATGACCTATGATGTGCACAACATAGGCTTTTAATACCAGTGTGGAGACCGGGCAATGAAGTTCAGATTGTTATGTATGTGTGTTCCCAGTGCTTGCATCACTGGGTTTTAGCATAGGGGATTGTTGTCAATTCTGTAATTAGCAGGGAATTCCACTTTGCAGAAGGACAAACTAAAGATACATGTTTGCATTTATTTGTAGACTATGTTGGTTTGTCACCAATCATTTGTCTGTGTTAGCCCCTACCGTAGTATGTTATCAGCATAAGTGGACTCAGTGATTGCACCCAGTATGCCAGAATCAGCAAATGTGGTAAGCCAAAGGCCATATACTTTAGCCTGAACTGTCACAAAATAAATTCCAAACATAAAGGGACAAGCACAGATCCCTGGGGTATGCAAATGGTGACAGCTCTACTGGTACAGTTTGATTCACCATCTTTCACAGCATGTGTTCTGTCAATGAACCAACTGGTTACCCATCTAGTGATGTAAGGTTTAATCTCCATCTGGGAGAGTTTCTCAATGATACCTGTGTGGGGGATTGTGTTCTAACCCTAAGCCAGATTAGGAGACCCAGTATGCACTGTCTTACCTTTATCCAGGCCTATCACACAGAATCAATGGACTGTGCTACATCACAGATTGCCTATCATGTGACACATCACATACACCTTCCCAACACGGTTGAATACCCACTTTAACATACCTTCCACACAGACTAAGTTCCTGTAGAAGGTGTAAGTAAACAAGCATCCATCTGAGCGGGGGGACAGCACCCAATCCATGCATGTATAGACACATCCTGCCTCTCCTCATCTGTGAGGTAGACCAACAAGTCATCATGGACCTTTTCTAAAAGAACACTAGTAATATCCTGGCTGTGTGCAACAGACCTGTGTGAGTTTTTAACACTACATCCGTGTCTGTTACATCTGTTAGATATTCTCAAAGAGCTTATGGAGAGCATGCATGATGACAGCACTGTCATTCTTTTGAACTTGACCAGCCCAAGGTATTTGACACAAATCTACACTGTAGTATTCACTCAACACTATCAGATGTGGCCATAAACATGTATAATATCACCAAGTGGGTAGACCACTGTATCACATACGTATCATATAAGTATGTTGAAATGTGTGAAGTGACACATATCTCAGGCCCAGTGATCAGGTCCACACATCAGGGCTGTCTGCTAGACCCTTTTCTGTCCATTATGTAAGTGATAGACATAACATATGACATATGCATCCTGTGTCCAAACAACTGTCTAAAGGACTACAGATTGTGGGGAAGCTTTGACTCTGACTGTGATAAAAGTATAATATAGACAGTATTAACCCACACCAACGCTTGCTGCCAAAGACATGACGACACCTGCAGTGACACAAAAACATGGGGGGATTTGTTACTTCAGGAAAACAAACACACAAGGCAAGTATAATGTTGACATCACTCCCTATAATCAGATGAATAGGTATGTGACCTGTGTCCTGGGGTAGATGGTAAGTGCAACGTCCACCAGCATATGGTCACAGTGTTGACTACTTCCTTGTATGAACACAACTACTGAGTATGTTACACCAGATGCATTTGTGCTGCCTGTTCTGATGATGCACACAGTACACATATAGCTGTTTGACAACATTACTGGCATGCAAAACATTTGTGATAGTGTGGATTGTGCCATATACATCTGCCATGCACACCAGTCAACTAGCCTGTATTGATCATGATGTCACATACAGGTATAGCAATGTCCCTCCTAACACCTCTATCAGATGTTACAATATCAGGACAGTGTGCGTGATTACCCTCATAGAGTGTGGATGTATCATAATAGTTGTACAAGTGTGTTTGTGCAGAATCATCTCTGATCACTCTATATCACTTATGCTATGTCAGAGACATGGGATTACTGGTAGTATCATTCTGATATTGTTCATGATTATGCTTGCTTCTTTTAATGTTGTCCACGAGCCTTTACCTGTGTCCTACTTGCTGGAGACCTCTTCTGAGGTTACACTTGTATTCAGGCAAGTCAGTTTGCACAGTTTCCCAATATGCACACTACAGCAATTGTATATTAAGTCCCTGACAGATGTGTTCTGCATTGTTTATATAAGGATGCTTATCTCTCACAGATATCTTCCCCACTAGTATGTCACCTTATGTGACAGTCATATACTACACATTTTCGCTGTGCAGTCTGTACTGTACCATACTGATATGTGATTGGTGCTGCTGCTACAACTGTCTTCCATTTACATGCCCTCATCTGATGTACATTAGGTTATTTTACCTGTCCCCTTTCCCCATGTTCATTTCTACAATTCACTTGTGTGTCCCTATTCAATGCATACACTTCCCCTGAGTGATTTTACATGGCTGTCTACATACCCTTACAGATTGTTTACACAACTTTGATACAGAATGCCAGCAATGGGATTTCACAATACTCTGCACTGTGTGCACTCTCCTGTACTGTATTTGGACCATATACATAACTATAGTACCTCTCAACTATACAGACTTTCACAGAATTTCCAGATTTTTTGTATTATATATATTTTGGTGTGTGTCTTTTAAAACTTTTGGTTTTCTGTCATATCACTAGGATGATCTCAGGACTGATGTCACAAAATAATTACATACATTTCAGTTTCCGACTTCAAATCCTTCAGAAAATGTATCTTGACACAAACTCCTTGTTATTCTTACACATTTCAAAGTTTAAAAGAGCAAATATATAAAATTTGTCCCTATTTCTGGGTCATTGTCTCCCCATTATGTTGTGCTTTGTCCAGATTTCTTGCACTGAGAGATTGAGATCTATGAGAAATATTATATGTTAACTCCTGGTGAACATTGTGGAATTCCACGCAAACCCACTAACCTACTGTGCTCTGAGTTAAACAGATTTGCTGTCCATATTGCATTACATGATTTTTCTGGCTTATTTATGTTTAAATGCATTGCACACCATGAATATGCAATTAGCACTGCTGCTCACTGCTCATCAACTCGCACACATGTAAACTCCCTGTAAGCTTCATGTGAAGCTTACACGGAGTTTATTAAATCCCAGGTTTCATCCAAAACATTATGGAAAAAAAGAAAATTTGTTAAATTGTATAAGAAAGGGCTCTCAAGTTGCAGCACCTGCCAAATAGCAGGACTGAATAACATGAAGTTTGAATTAAGCACATGCAACATACAATCTTCTTACTATTTTTTGTTATTTTATGTATTTTCTTGATGTGGGGTATTCATTCGGTTTTGCCCACTTTCTATTATATCCCACGACAAAAGCTTCAGTCCCAACCCTTTGGGATGCATGACTGGGGTGTAAAAGGCCCCTGTGGTTGTTGGTAAACACCCATGAACCCAAACACCCATGAATAATAATGATAATAACAAAACACGAAGTCCACGAGCAACAGACTGCACAACAGGTCACGGAGGAGTATGTGATAATAACAAAACACAAAGTCCATGAGCAACAGACTGCACAACAGGTCACAGAGGAGTATGTGATAATAACAAAACATGAAGTCCATGAGCAACAGGCTGCACAACAGGTCACAGAGGAGTATGTGATAATAACAAAACACAAAGTCCATGAGCAACAGACTGCACAACAGGTCACAGAGGAGTATGTGATAATAACAAAGCACGAAGTCCATGAGCAACAGACTGCACAACAGGTCACAGAGGAGTATGTGATAATAACAAAACACGAAGTCCATGAGCAACAGACTGCACAACAGGTCACAGAGGAGTATGTGATAATAACAAAACACGAAGTCCACGAGCAACAGACTGCACAACAGGTCACAGAGGAGTATGACAGTTACACTTCAGTACAGTGCTGTCATTATTTATAGTACACTAGTGTTTGTACAGTAAAAGGAGTAAGAGGCGTACTACTTTGGCACTGAAGTTTTTTTTTTTTGTTAAATTGGGTGACGAAAATAAGGATGACTTTGTCAGAAGTAGAGAGTGAAGTACTTGGTCAAAGTATAAATTATAAAAAGGGACAGATATTGTCTCATAAGAGCCTAAGAGTAACTGATTGTGAAATGTCTGCTGGCAGTGAATCTGCCTTATAGCCTGGGCAGAAGGGGGCATAGCTAGTAAACCTATGCCAGCCTTTCCCAGGTGTGTGTGTGTCTCTGTGTGTGTTTGTGAAAATTAAATCTCTCGGTGTGCATGTGTCAGGTACTTGGGGCAGGGACATGAAGCATTGGGTTTACAGAGACTGTGCTGGAGGACTTGGTTTGGACACTTGGCTAAGGACCCAACCCTACATCTGGACCAGTGGGCAGCCTTATTGGGGATCTGGAGGGAGACAGATATACAGACATCCACACCCTGGGAGCAGTGTGTTCCCTGTGTGCTCTTAAGGGAAACTACTTGATGCAGAGAGGTCTGCATCTGGAAATACTGAGTGTATCCATTTGTATTCCAAGTGCACGTCCCTCTCCAGTGTCAGTGGTGAGGATTCAGGCTCCTTGATTCCTGGCCCAGTGTGGAGATGACACATAGTGGTGCACATCACATATTGGCAGCAGCGGTAGATGTTGCACTATATATTGAGGATCTCAATCATTATGGAATGCTACAACATGTTGTGACATACAAGGCAGAGGGAGAGAAAAGTAGGCATACTTCTCAATCTTGTAAAGAGCTGTTGCTCTAGCAACAGCCCTGGGGTGTCTGTTAACTACCTTGAGAAGTGCTGATCTGTACTTTGCTATACTTAACTGAGCTTCATAGACATGAAAATGAGCTGGTAATTATGTATTTCTTTATTACAGCTAGTCTGTCTATGAAGCACAAATGGGAGCACCTTTTTACCACATCCATATAGCCCACACTGGGGATCTTAATGAATCCCTGAGATTAAGTTTGCAATATTTGCTGGTGGACTGCTGTAGAAGTTCTCAGGAATGTTTTCATCTTGAATTTTGCAACTTATGTATACTTTAGAATAATTATTCCTTATTTCATCACTTTTTAGCATATTTTATTTGTTGCTATATTTTCAGTACTTTCCTCGAGTCAAAAACAAAAGAAAAAGTAGTCAGGCAAAGTATGGTAACAGAAGCTTGAATTTATCAAGGCAGTTCTTTCTGTGTTGTCAAGCAACTATATTCTCTTCTGCTGTTTCCCTCCTGGAAGCATTAATAATTCTAAAAAGTAACAATATGAAGAATTTTCATAGAATATACATTTGTTTTTATGTCCAATAAAGATATTGTAATGCATTGAACAATTAAACTGCTGGCAACTTGCCTGAGAATGAAATCTAAAATACAGCAATATGAAGGTTTTTCATAAAATATGAATTTGCTTTTATGTCTAATAAAGATATATGAATGCATTGAATAATGTGACTGTTGGTAACTTGCTTGAGAAAGAAATTACACTTAAAAAATAAGCATCCTAAAGTTCATAAAATTAGCATTTAAGTAAATCCTACAGTCTCTGACTCTTTTAAAGTAACAGATACACTGGTTGTCATAATGTTCTGACTTGGATGAAGGTTATGAACAATTATAAATACCACCTTAGGTCTTCTCTGAAAAAAAGACCACTAGCCTAGTGGAGCTAATGCTCTTAACAATACTGGAAGTTAAGAAGTGTGTAATAGATGTGAATGCTTTTTCACAGTGTCTGCTATGAACACTGAGTCCAAAGTGCTCAAGTACCAATGTCGTACAGCCAGGGACACAGGTGTCTTGTGTCTTGCAGAAAGAGAGTGTGTGAATTGCCATTCCTTGCCTAAATACCATAGCCAGGTTTGAGCAAGGTGACAGCAGCAACCATGGCGAGGGATTGTGAGGGGCAGGGAATGTACCTCAGGGCTTCAGACAACAACCAGAATTAAGATTTAGGTTTAAAGGTAGAGGGGATCGTGTTAAGATTAGGGATTTGGTGAGGGGTTTTGGGTTAGGGAGTGATCAGGAACTTTAGGTGTAGAGTGAGCAGGATGGGACTGTTACTGTTAGGATTATAAACCATGTGACAGATTTAAGGTTTGAGTTAGGGTCCTGTATGGCTATGCAATTTAGTAGAATCAGGTGGTGGAAAGGCAAGGTCAATATTTAGGATCAGATATTTTGAGAAAGTGGCAGTGAGTAAGTGTGTTGCAAGTTGCTGTCATGCAAACATTTGTACTAGAACCCTTCTAAAGGTATCAATACTGCGATAACAAATTTTCAAAAAAAAATTCAACATTTCTTCAGCAAATCTCAAAACCACTAGTATAGTTACATTTCTATGTAACTGTGCTTAGTAGAAGAACTGTTTAGCTGACAGTAACTGAGTCTACAACCATCTGGATATACAAAGTTGATATAAGTATACTGTTTTGCACTTGATCTATTTCAGTGATAATTAAAACTGTACTGCACTTATTTATTTGTTTCATTGAATATTGATTGAATATTAGTGGTATCTGTCTGCAGTCTGTTTGTTTTCCTTACCCTCCCACCCAAGTGGTGGTGTTTTCTTAAACTTGATGTCTTTGGAATTGCCCTCCCCTGCAGTAAATTTGTCTTTGGACACTCCTCCCAGCCCCATCTCATTTACCCACCCAACTGAGTACAGTGAGATCATTTGGGAAAGACTACCCCCTTCTTTGATTTCAGACACTCCTCCCAGTCCCATCTCATCAGTTCTGTCTGCTGTGCACAGAGAGAGCATTTGGGAAGGCCAATCCCCTTAATTTCATGATCTTGAATTGTCTTCTGTTTCCTTCTTCTCCCCTTAAAAAAATACACTTTATTCAGCTACTCTTACTGTAACTGTGTTCTATCTACTTTATTACCTTATTTTGCTTTGCTGTTTGGTCTTAAGTGTTCAGGTGATTTTATTCTGCTGCATTTATTACTGGTCATTAGTAACCTGATTAAATGTATCTGTTATTCTAAGCATCTTAGTTTTGGTTTTAGCACGTGTGCTTCACGAAAGTTGTTTTACTTTTAAGAAGTTTATTGTGGTCTGCACTCTTGTGGACAAACCCTTATCAAACACCTCTCTCCATAAGTCCACCCAAGTATTTAGAACACTATGGTTGGACAATTCCCATCAGTTTCTCCTGCCAGCCTGGTCAACATGGGCATACTGAGACAGTGTAGAACTGCCTCATGTTCTCAGACAGCCCTCTTCTCCTAGCACATAATTCTTCTACTTGCAAGAAATGCATCTACATCAGTAATATGGAATTCATGCTCTCTCATGCCACAGTCAGTTCTCCCGACAAAGAGGAGACTGCTAGCACAAACGCCACATCACCCACATCACATAGACAAACACAACACATGTCCACCTATGCACAGGTCCTCAATAAAAACATACCTAAACAGCACAGACCTCCAAAACACACTCACAAACATTCCACATACAACACCAAACCCATTACACACATCAGACAACCCACTAGTGTCTCACAAACACAGCATAAGGCATAACAATAAACCAATGCAGCCGATAAGGCATAACAATAAATTAAACCTACTAGTCATTGGCGACTCAATTGTGAGACACACCAATGTCTCCCTCACCAGGCTCAACAAGGAGAAGGTCACAGTCAGTTGTCTGTCAGGTGCCAGAACCTATCACATCATGCACACGCTTAAGTCTCGTCACAACAGGTACAAGTATGACTCTGTCATTGTCCATGTTGATGTGAATGACTTGAGATATACCTCACTGAACTATATGAAGACAGGGTTTTCCTTCATATGATTGAATTAACATAAACCTGAAACTCATAAGCCTGAAAAGTCAAAAGCCTAAAACTCAAAAGCCTGACAACACAAAAATACATATACTGACTTTAAACAACAGAAACCATATTAATTTCCACTAAGTATAAGTAGGGGGCAAGCCTCCCTGCACCCCCATGTGGGGGCTGTGCCCCCCACACCCCCTGCTACTTAAATATATCAACTCCAGGATTGCACTTCATTACACTAAGTGCAATCTCGGAGTTGGTATATTTAAGTAGCAGGGGGTGTGGGGGGTGGAGCCCCCACATAAGGGGTGTGGTGGACTTGCCCCCCTGCTTATACTTAGTGGAAATTAATATGGTTTCTGTTGTTTAAAGTCAGTATTTGTATTTTTTGTGTTTTCAGGCTTTTGACTTTTCAGGCTTTTGTAGTTTCAGTCATATGAAGGGGAACCAAAGACAGACATGCTTGAGCTCTCAGAGTATGTGTCCCAGGCAGGTATGATCCTAGCCCTAAGCAACATCCTCCCTTCACAAGAATGATACCACAATACCAAAAAAAAAATAATTGACTTCAACAATTGGCTTTATTTCTGTTGTCTTTCAAAGGGGATCCAGTATCTTTCTACCTAAGATGACATGGTTGACAGGCCTTGATGCTTTGCCAGAGATGGATTCCATCTGTCACCCCAAGAATTCCGGATCCTGGCCAAGGCTTTTGCCTATGCCACTGTGCATTTTTAGGCTATGTCCCAAAGACAAACCTTCCAACATAAAAGATCTGTCAAAAAGCAAATTGAAGATCATGCTCCTTAACACAAGGAGCCTTAACCTGAAAATGCACTCACTTGAGGCTCTCCTTGCAGTGGAAGATGCCGATCTCTGTGTGGTCATGGGAACTTGGTTCAGAGCTGTGGACAGCACCCCCTACCTTACCAGGCTATACCTATTCCACACATTCTGACCTCAAAACAAGGTTGGGAAGACTAAGGGTGATAGAGTATTTATCCTCATTAAGGACAGGCATATCTCTAGACTGGTTTGCCTGCATGATGCACTGGAATTACTCCAGGTGCAGCTGACAGTTGGCAAGACACCCATCCAAGTTATAGCCAGCTATAAACCCCCCTCCATGACTCAGGATACCCACTCCTCCTACCTGGACTTACTTGACTCCATCAAGGAACCCCCTAACACCCTGATCCTTGGTGACTTTAACTACCCCACCATAGACTGGGTAAACTATTCCTGTATTAATATACTCACTCAATGGTTCCTTGGCTTCAACAATTTTAATGCATTAGACCAGCTCGTCTAATCCCCCACAAGGGGAGATAACATTCTGAACTTGGTTCTCACCAACATGGGTAATTGCTGCACCACTCTTATAGTATGTTCCTCCCTGGTGAGATCAGGTCATCAGTCTGTCTCATTCAAAGTTTCTATCCTACCCAAACTAACCCCCCCCCTCAGCAATGACCAGGCTAAAATTTTATCAAAAGCTGACTACAGCCTCCTAAAGGAGGGTATCAGTAGCTTCACAGACACCTCTTAGAGGATGCAGACAATTATGCTGCACAGTACACCAATGCAGTATACAAGCACCCGTACAACTGTATAGACTCAACCATATCCAACAGAACTAAAACCTGCTCCTCAAGGAAACACAAACTTGTCTGGTGGACATCCTCTATCAATAGGCTTTACAACAAAAAGAAGAAACTGTTGTCTAATGGTAAAAAGAAAGAAATGCCAGATTGGAAAAACTCCATCCTCAGCCTCAACAAGCAAATTAGATCACTAGTAAAAACCTCTAAAGCCAATTATGAATAAGAACTAGCTTTCAAAACAAAGGGAAAACACAAAGCCTTCTTCAGTTACATCAGGAACCTCCATGGCAAAGCCCAGGTTTGTTCTGAATTAGTACTTAACAGTACCATTTACATTGACCCTGTTGACATATCCAACCTGCTAGCAGATATGTTCAGAGCAAATGTCACCCCCCCCCCAAAGGCCCATTCAACATTCCCGATACTTGTCCTGCACCTCACATCTCGATAGATCAAGTGTTAATGGCCCTATCCAAGGCAAAGAACATAGCTTCCATGGGATCTGATAGTATCCCAGGCTGATTCTGCACTATCTCCAGCAAGAACTAGCTTCACCATTGAACATCCTATTCAACCACAGCCTAAGTACATGCTTCATTCCAGCAGAATGGAGAACTGGCATTGTCATCCCCTTGCACAAAAGTGGTGCCACTACTGACCCTGGAAATTATTGCCCTGTTAGTTTGACAAGTCTGATCTTTAATGCCATGGAACATATTATTATGGATGTCATAAACAAGGACATATGCAATCTCCAAGCAGTGACCCCACCCAGTTCAGATTCGTCAAAGGCACATCTTGCCTGTTGAACCTGGTTGACTTCTTTGAGACTGCAACCAAGGCCCTAGATGAGGAAAAGTCAGTACATACAGCTTACCTTGACTTGGCCAAGTCTTTTGCCACAATCCCCTACTTGGGCTTCATGAAAAATCTAACACAACTTGGCTTAAATCCCTATCTCATCAGGTGGGTGACCAACTGGCTCACCGATAGGACCCACAAGGTCAAAATAGGTGCATCCACTTTCGACAGCAGACCTGTCACTAGTGGCATTCCCCAGGGATCTGTTCTGGGAACCCTACTGTTTGGCATCTACTTCTCAAAGATCCAGGCAACGACAAAAGGTCTGTGGCTGACCAAGTTTGCAGATGACTGTAAGTTAGGTGTTGTAACTGATTCCACAAATGATGTTAACATACTGCAAGAGGGTCTAACAGCAACAAATGACTGGTGCTAAAGTCACGGCCTTAATTAAATGCAAAAAAATGTATTATCATACTATTTGGCAAAAACATGGCCCCTACTGATTACTACATCAACGGCATCCCCCTAAGCACAAAACCTGTGGTGAGAGACCTGGTTACTCAGGTTGACAGCAATCTCACATTTAATCATCATGTAGCAGCAGTGATCAGAAAAGCCTTTTACTTGGTTTATCTCATAAGTAAAGGGATTTCATTCAGAAAAAAGGAGGTTATTACCTCTCTGTACTCCTCCCTCATTAGGCCAATAATTGAGTATGATGCCCCATTTAGTAGGTACCTCTCCAAACAACTGTACCACCTGGAAATGCTACAGAAATACCTTACAGAGAATTCATGGCCTCTAACACCTGTCCTATGAGGACTGGCTCAAGTCACTATCACTCTACTTGGTATTGTACAGATTGCCCAGAGGTGATTTGTGTGTCGCCTACAATGCAACATCGGAGCCTGCCCTACTAGAGATGCTCCACATCTGTAAGTCTAACTCCTCATCCATTACCTGCTGGAAAGGCCTGAATCTAATATGCAACATTAACAAAACCTTCTGGACAGACACGTTTGTCTCCCAGAGGCTGCCTGGAATAGACTTCCCATACATGTCAAACAGAGTACCTCTTCAAGTGCAACCTTGATGAGTGGATGGGAAACCACAAATTTGTCCCAGAGGTTCCATCTGTGTCCCTCATTGATAGGGGTGACAGGTGCTAACTGAGGTTTATTTTTGGGGATAAACTCTTGGCTAGGCTCATAAGGACCCCAGAGCCATTAGCCTAGTAAACTCCTATGATCGTAAAACTTTGATTTTGAAATATTTGAGATAAGATATTTAAATCATTTCTGCCCCAGATAATAGATGTCATGGAATATAGTCTGTTACTGGAAAAAGGTGGCAAAAAAATTTTACTTTTTTTTCTTTTGTGCAAAGGGACAAGTGCATTGCATTTACAAATTGTTAGTAATCTATCTGTAATATCACACAGCCTCAGAAAAACATGAATACGTGGTCTGAGAAATGAAGAGAAGAGCTGTTCTTTCTTTGGACTATCTGTTGCAATCTCATGGTGCTGTGAGTCGCCATCTTGTTGTTCTGTTTTTAAAATCATTTTTTTACATGGGAAACGCACCTTGAAACCCCCCTGCACTCATACCCATATACGCGATGCTTGTATATACTAACACTAAGATCAGTGTACCTCAGAGAAAAGAGAATACTCCAAGAAGTAAGTATACAAATTCTCCGCTTTCACGTATTCTGGCTCAGTGCTCAAAGACATTAAAATGGTCACCATTTCTTTCTTCCTGAAAATCTGGGTGACAAATATGGGTTTATATTAGATTATCAAGTTTTTGGAAACTTGAAATTCATATGGTCAGGACCACACGTTAGAGTAGCTAAAAACCTGAAGCATTTATACGGAGCTCCCAGTACAGCTAGGAATCAGGGAAGGGAATTTATCCTTTTTTCACACTGTAATGTAATCTTGGGGTACAGTGGGTGCAGGCGGCTTGCCCACATGAAAAAAAATGTAGATTTTAGTTGTTTCTTGCTTGTTTTGTTGTCTTCAGGATTTCGGAAACTAGAATATATGATCTTGAGCATATGATGTTTGAATATGCAAAAACTCAATAATCTGATATAAATCTGAAAAATACATATTGTATATACAAACTGCCACTTGTGAATCTAATCTTTTGAAAATTGGCATTCTCTGAATAAAGGTTTCAATAGCATGCATTAAAAGAATAAAGAATAAAATGCATTTTTTATGGACTGGGATAGTTTTGATAAAGTAATGGAACAAAACTTTGGCTGCATAATACATAAACGGCTTTCTGACAACTTTCTGATATGTAATGTATTGGGTTAGATGTTTGAATCAACTTCTTTGTCATTTTCTGACCACATAGCTAAGGCTCTTCCTTGTTCCTTTAGACAATTCTCTTTAACTATCTAGTGGTTACCCTGACCAAGCATTATCGGCTAAAAATAAATAAACAAACAAATAAACAATCAAATAAATACTCACTGGACTAGGTATGATTTGAGTATAAAATACTGGCACTTAAGCTTCATCTGATATTTTAATAATCTCACATTAAAAATATTGTTAAGTATATGACCTATTTCCTGAATCTGCCTTCATATTCTGCGCTATCTGTACACCCTTATTTGCCAACATTGTTAAGGCACAATGGTAGAAAAGGTACATATTTATAGTTCTACACTGTGGTTGTTTTATACTAGGTTTTTGGATGATATTTTTATCATTTGGCATGATTTACCATCCAAAATTGATGAATACTTTGATTACATAAACATCACTATGTTTTTTTTAAGTTACTATTACAGTGGATAAGAATACTATTAAGTATTTGAACATACTGATTAGTAAAATATTTTGGTAACCTGAGGTTGGTGTCCAATATATTTAGGAAGATGACCTGCTCTAACTATTTCCTCCATTATATTAGTTGTCAACCCATGCATCAGAAGAGAGCCCTAGTTAAAGGCCAATGTGTTAGACTGGCCCCAATGGTCTCCAAATGGGAAAGTTTTCTGTTGGAATGTGAGAAGCTGTTTAAAATGTTTGCCAGTAGGGGTTACCCATCTGGCTTTGTGAGTCTCTTTATGAATGAAGTAGCGTCAAAAAGAAAGGCAGAAATATTTGTACCCCTACTACACACAAATAGAGTTAGTAAACAGGCACAGAATAATAATAACAGCAACATTGAAAAGGCTATGGTTATGACATACAGTCCTGATAGTCTCCCTGTTAAGAATATTCTTCAGAAGAATTGGGGTTTATTTTTTTTAAATAATGATTTTCATAAAAGTAGGAGTAAAGTCCTGTGTTGTATACAGGATGGATAGATGTTTTAAAGATTTTTTGGAACAGGCCACATAGGTTCAGCATGGTAATATTACTATTAGTAAGGGTATATTTAAATGTAGAAACTGTTCTCAGTGTTCTTTCAATTTAGTGGGGGATAGTGTCTGTATACAATGGTGAAGGGTAAATACAAAGGGTCATTTTAATTTTAATTCTTGGGGTGTTATCTTACCAAATGTCAGAAATGTCTGTCATTCTACAATGGAAAAAGAGAAAGGAAGATAAAGGAGCATATTTATGAACATGTGCACAACATTTTGAAATGTAAAAATATGAATGCATTATATAAACATATAGCAAGCTTTCCTTCATGCAAGTTTTTTTGTTTTTTGTGGTAGAAAGGGTGCAAAAACCCTAAAAGAGACCTTGGAGTATATATTTAGAGAAAAGGCAACTGTGGTGGCAAATGTTTTGAAGTGTATAGGTTTGCAGGACTGAAGGACATGGTCTCTGTTTTATGGATTTTAAAATTATGGGCCAGATTCAATAAAGGAAAATCTCCATGCCAGAGTAGTTCAGCAGCTTCTGCATGGAATATGACCACCAAGCAATCCCGTAAACAAAGCTGGGGGTGTGCACAACCCTACAGCACTATTCTGGCATGGACATCACTGAATAATGCTAATTACCTCATTTGCCAGTGAAAAATATGCAAATGAGGTGAATTAGTGATTCATTAAGTAGGCAGGCATCCGTGTCAGAGCAGTGTCCATTGCAGGAATGTATTCGGTTACTAACCGTGTACATTTCTGTAAAAATCAAAAATGGGGCATGTCAGCTCAAAGTATAGCATGTAGTATGACTATTAAGCATGCCAATGGCCACAAATATGGCCATTGGCATGGAAAACAGCTGCAAAATTATGAAAATCAAAGTTTTTTTTGGCCAATTCCGGCCATTTAAGCGTAGCACAGTGGCACGCAAATGAGACTGTGCCGAAATAAGAAAAAATGTAAAATGGCAATTTTAAGTGAAATCTGCAATTCACCATTATAGAGGGTAGCATGCAGAACCAAAACAATAACAGGTAACACTGGTTGCAAAGGAGAAAGGCTCTGGTGTAGTGGTGTAACAAAGGACTAAGGCAATGGGGTATGCAAATGAGCTAAATTTATTGAATAGCAAAATGGGAGACCATGTCCACCTGCACCTAACCATGTAGGAGCTGTAATGCTGCAGTATAAGCAGGAGGAGCAACTGACATGAAAAGGGGTGTCCCATACTTGGTGTAAGCACATTGGAGCTCCGCTGCCTGTATTTGTGCTTAGCTAAGCACAGCTAAGAAAGGGGGTGTCTCTAAGCTAGTTCATAAAATATTGAGCATGTTCCCATCCCTGGGAGGTCATTTCTTATCAAAACTGTTTACTATAGCTGTAGGGGTTTGCACGGAGAGCAGTGGGGCTCAATCAAATGGAAATACAAAACGAAAAGAAGAAAAAAACAACAGGAATGATCAGAAGTGTTTACATTTGAGCAGTGTGGCTTAGAAGGGGCAGAAATGGGAAGAAAAAAAGGGAAATAGCAGACTAAAGGCACTCGAGTACAAATAATATAGCTGGCAGTTGGAATGTATCATAGTCAGCCAATCACGCAGACAGCATCTGCAGCACACCAGTATAAAGTATGCCAACACCTTTCATTCTGTTTTTTCCCACAAACTCTGCACCATTGGTGTACACATTCAGGGAGATTTTAACTGGCAAAATGTTAGGGGCTGCTGTCACTTTGATACATCTTTACGTGCTAGAGGCTGAGGGCGGTGAGGAGGATAATTCTGACAACCGTCACAGAATGAGGAGGAGGAGAAGAGTGTTCAGACCCAGGGAAATCTACCAGGGGCTACATGATCCGGAGATACTAGAGCACTACAGGGTGGACAGGGAGCTACTTCCGCAACTTTATGAGCTGTGCTGGCCTCACCTCAGACCCAGAGCCAACAGACAGGAAGCCATCACAGTTGAAACCGAGATATGTGTAGCCTTAAGAATACTAGCTACAGATAACTTCCAAAGACCTACTGGGGACATCATGGGGGTCTCACAGGCATCTGCATCAGGGTACTCCACCAGTTCCTGGATGTCATGCAAACACATACTGCTGAGCACATTTACTTCCCCAGCACACATGAGGAGAGGACCAGCAATATGTGTCTCTTCCACCATGTAGCAGACTACCCAGAGGTATTGTGTGCCATAGACTAAATGCACATCCACATCAAGACACCACCTGGTGAAGAGGGTAGAGTCTATGTCAACCACAAGGGTTATCACTCCATCAACTGCCAGGTCGTGTGCAGTGCCCAGGGCATTATCATGAATGTGTGTGCTGGCAGCCCTCATAGTTATCATGACTCCCACATCTGGCATGCTGCACAGCTGTACCAGGCATTTGTCAGGGGGGGACATCCCATATGGCCATCTGGTGGGGGATGCTGGCTATGCCCTGGAGTCATGGATGATGACACCCATCAGAAATGCACACATACACACTGAAAAACACCATAATGAGGCACATGCACAAACCAGGAACATTATAGACCGTGTGTTTGGAATGCTCAATTCAAGGTTCTGCTGGCTTGACATATCTGGTGGAGCCCTGCAGTATCCTCCAGCCAAAGGTTCACACATGTTCATAGTATCTGCCATGCTACACAATATGATCCTGCAGAAACAGCTGCAGCAGGAACATTACAGGGAAGGCTCACACAGCTCCCCCCACTATTGCTAAGGCCCCCACAGGTACAGCAGGACTTGGAGGAGGAACCCCCTGAGCCTGCTCCTGTAGGTAGATGGAGGCATGCCCAGTATGCCCAGGCCTTGGCAAAGAGGCAATGCATAGCATCACACTGACACTGTAGGGACCCAGGGATTAGCACCTCTCTCTGACCATCACACTACCTGTAGCTTACCATGTATAGGCTGTGTACTGCATGCATCTAACAGAGTCAGCCCTCAAGCACCATCCTCACAACTGCCACAAGCACAAGGTAAGTCAGTCATCTTAACAATAAAAGAATGGAGTAATACGTTGTGGTAGCATAACTATGGTATCACCGCATACATGCAAGGGAATGGGTTGACCTACTTGGATAGCAGCAGACAACCAACAGCTATGTTGTACAACAGGAAATGTCTGCCCAATACTGGCTTCCCCAGAGAATGCACTAGTCCTCTAGGTGACAATTCTCACTGCAGTACATGTGGGAGGCTAACAAACTGGGGGGTCATAGGTCACATGCATGGATGTCAATGTGGGGACCCCAAAAACACCCCTCAACCTCACCCAGCAAGTCAGCCATTGAAAATCATAAAGAAATCTCTGGCAAAGGTCCATAAATGGGGACAATAATGAAGTATACCCATACAGACCTACACAGTGATATCACAGCTGGTCTTGCAGTTGCAGTAAGGCTCTAAAGGGTGAGAGGTCTGAAACTCAAATGTCTACCATTACAATCTAACCTGTGGTCTTTAGCAATATGTCTGTAGTCTTTAAGACAGGCAAAATAATATGCTAAATGGAACCAAACTGTAAAGAGAACATCAGCACAGTCTGTGCATATGTGGACATCTGACAGGTGTCCCCCCCCCATGTTCCCATAGAAATTCAGTAGCAGTAATGTTATTAGGGTATAAACACCAGAGCACACATTCCTAGGGCTGCTCCAATCAACCTGATAACTTGTAGCATGTCCACAATATGCAGGGGTTAATGAGATATGTATATGTGTGGTCAATACTGTCAGTATGAGGCCTGCATGTACTCCTGGCTGTTGTGTCTTAGTGGCCTAAGTACATTACTGTGGTTGACATGGTCCATGGTCCAAGAACTGCAGTGCCAACTACTCTGCATGTCAAATACAGCTACAGTAGGAGTTCTACACACTGTCCAGAAATCAATATCTGTCACTGCATGCTATCAGTATGGCTTGTTGGTGTGACAGATGTGTCCCACAAACTCCCACATCTGTGGAATACACTCCCTGTCCACATCAAGCCAAATGTCTCAATAACCCTAGTGATGTGCTGATTGTAGAAGTGCATGGGAAACACAAAATACAGTCCAGTGATTCCACCTGTGTCCCTGCTGGACAGGGGCATTGTGTGCTGACATTGCTTAACATGGGCTACACTCCTGTCTGTGTGGGTTATAAGGGCTTCAGGGCCAATACCCTACTAATGTCATATCAGCCTATTAACCTATTCACAACTGTCTGTCAGGGGTTCACCACAGTGCTCTGTACTGCTCTGCCACTGACATTCCTGGAAGTCACACAGTGCTATGTGGAATATACTGCACATATAATGGACATTTCTGCACAGTGCAATGCACTCTGTACCCACATCCATGCCTCTCAACCTCTAACAGCAAGACATCTGGACAAAGGTCATAAATAAAAGTGGGACAAAGGCCCAATGATAGGCACGTGTTGAAAATATTGCTCTTAAAAACTGAGAAAGTTGGTAGAATAATGGGTTTTGCAATAACAGGAACTGGATGAAGGTTATGAAGTCTGAAACACTAATGTCTGTCATTATTTTGTATCACGAGTCTTTAATTATTTGCATCTAACTTGCCATAACAACACAAGTGTATGTAGACTGGACAAAACTTCCAGACAAACCCCTGGACAATCCGCCAAAACTGCACACTTGAGAGGTATGGACCAGGATATGACTTTTTTTTAGGTAAGAAAAATACAACACAAGCAGGAGATCCCCAGCCAGTATATCACCAAGTTGCTGGACTGTTTACACAGCTTCATCAGTCAACCAGCTGTAGCCACATCTCTCAACTGACCTTTTTGGGCAAGAAAGTCTATAGTTGGGCTCTTAATATTGGTCTGTGCATCATACAGACAGATATGTCAGAAAATGGCTGCATAAACAAACCCTGTACACCCAGCGTCTTCCTGTTTACTGTTGAGAGGTATGACTGTAGCACCCAAAACCCCAGACTGGTGTACAATTCTCTCTGAACTGGAGTACCACTCTTACTATAAAAGGTCATACTGGGCATGCTCTGACACTTAGACAATAGAGAATCACAGCCCATGTCAGAACTCACATCGGACTATATAACTGTATTGTGCATATATGTCTTTACATACAGACAGCTATGTACACCTTAACTGTCTCTACATACACCCATCAGACAGGATTACCCTCAGCTAGCTGTAGGTGTCCCATATGTGATATATCTGCATCTGTTGCATGTAATAACCAGACATATATATGTGTAGCATAGAACAATATGTCCAGCATACTCACACATAAACATGGGGAAGAGAAAGACAGACAGTGATAGAGAGAAACACACAGTGAGATGCACACACAGAGTGAGTCATACACAAGGATACCCTGAATGGCATAGAGCGGTGTCCTGCTGCAGACAGTGGTATACCAGTCATAACCAGTTGCACGTGCCAGCATAAAGGTGAGCTCCATTGTATAATATTACTGATGTGGGGATCATAAAATCACATCACGTGTGTGTGTGCGTGTGTGTGTGTGTGTGTGTGTGTGTGTGTGTGTGTGTGTGTGTGTGTGTGTGTGTGTGTGTGTGTGTGTGTGTGTGAACAGTTTTAAGCCATTTCCAAACACTACATTCCTAGTGCCCTACTTTAGCAGTACCTCTGGACAGCCATCAGCCCTATAAGCTCTGTGGCATGTGCAATAACTATATGACAGTATAGTACAAATAATTAGATAGGCAGATGTTCTATTCTCATTTCTGTCAAATGTGTATGTTTGTAAGTGTATATGTTTGTAGGAAGATGTATTTTGAGGAGTTGCCCACCCACAACACTTCCCACTGCCCTACTTTAGTGGTCCTACTGATGTCATTGCCCTTGAATTACCTTTGGACAGCCCTCAGCCCTGTAAACTCCATGGCATGTGCAAAAACTATATAGCAGTATAATACAAATAATTAGATAGGCAGGGGTTCTATTCTCAGTTTTGACAAATGTGTGTGTGTGTGTGTGTGTGTGTGTGTGTGTGTGTGTGTGTGTGTGTGTGTGTGTGTGTGTGTGTGTGTGTGTGTGTGTGAAGGTGTCTGTAAATGTGCATGCTTGTAGGTAATGTATTTTGATGCCTTCCCACCCAGTACATTTCCCATTTGCATACTTTACAAGGGTTCTTGATGTCATTCACCTTAGACATACATTGGGACACTGTTAAACCCTATAAGCTCTGTGGTGTGTGTAACACTGTAGTACACATGAGTAGATAGGTAGGGGTTCTAAACTCAATACAGGAAACTGTGATACGGTGTGTGTGTGTGTGTGTGTGTGTGTGTGTGTGTGTGTGTGTGTGTGTGTGTGTGTGTGTGTGTGTGTATGCGTGTATGTGTGTGTGTCAGATGGCTCTACCATGTAAAGGGCCTCTGAACCCATCAATGGCAATCATAATAGGCCCTGCAGTTGTCACACACTTGAATATTAGTGGCAGACTCTGCAACACTACATTACCTCTGTGCTATTTGTGTTATGTATTTAGCGTTATCATTCATAAGACTGTGCAGGTAGGGGCTGTGCTCAGCACATCAATGGCTGTCACATGTACAGGACTATGCACCACCAGCACGACAGGCCAGACATGCATATGAGTTTGCAGACACATGCTGGTGATTGTCATGTTAGAGTAGCACAGGCTGACCTGTGTCAGGAATACATACCCAAACCTGTTATACACAGTACCAGGCATGCCCTCATCACCTGCATGAAGGTTGAGTGGATGGGACAGAAATGGCAGGGGCAACAGGTGCTGATAGTTTAATCTGTTGCAGTTAAAGTAATGGCTAAGCTTGTGAGGGACCTACTGCCAGTATTCAAGTACCCTCCTCTGTAAGTGTGAGCCTACAGTCCTACAGAACACCCAGGGTACATGTATGAAGGCTAGCTGGCTATGTCAAGGGTATGTATGCAAGGGGAGCTATATTAGAACATCGAATATTTAACAGTTAGAATCACTAAAGGTTGACCTTTAGTGAGCGACCTGTTAAAACATTGAATGTTCAGAAAAAAAAAATAAAAACAAACAAAAAAAATAAATGATGTAGGCAGGGGGGCAAGCCCCCATGCACCCCCCACACACCCCCACTACTTAAATATACTAACTCTGAGACCACACTACATTGAAGTAAACAGAAATCTCCCCTTACAGAGATTTCCATTTACTTGTTCAATGTTCTGCAGTTTCACTATTCTCGTGTTGACAATGTCGGATTCAACATTGTCGGCTTTTGAGAATTTAATATAGACCCGTATGCAAGGCTACACTGTCTGCCACAATTGTCCCTCACACACTGTTGCATGTAAACACACCTCATAAATATGTACATATACAGCTGTACCTTGACTATCAAAAGTTCACTGTGTTTCCACTCTGCCATACTCATCATTGCTATTGTTGGCAGGCCCACAGCCTTTAGACACACAGACACCTGAAACACAAATGAAATACAGTATGTGACACTACAGTCAGTCAGCAATATTAACAGCACTAACGCAGCATAGTTAACAAGGTATATATACCTCAATGTGTGGCCATAACTATTGCCAACAGACTGCACCTTACACAGCATTGCATTACTACACTGTACTATATTCACCCTGTGCATCAGACCTATATGAGCATGTCCCTGTATCGACAGTATGGATAACAGGGTTGTGGCCAAGAAGCATCACATGCACAGGGTGCGGTGTGGGATTGCCAGAGGCCTAGGCCGGGCCTTAGGATTGACATCATGTGTGTGTGTGTGTGTGTGTGTGTGTGTGTGTGTGTGTGTGTGTGTGTGTGTGTGTGTATATGTCTGGAGGAGTGTTCAACTGTGCCATGCAGTGGAGCTGTGTGTGTCTGGTGGTGACCGGCCTGTAATAGAAATGTGTTAGTGTTTGTCTGCACACAAACAAGCCATGTGGATACCCAACACAGGACTATGTTGGACAGCTGTGGACAGTACAGGGCAGGATGTACTGTTCACCATCTCCCGGCAAGGATGTGGGAATTGGTCCTGCCAGGACTCTCACTGGTAGGACCAGGCCCAAGGAGAGATGCAATACTACTCCCTGATGGTGATTGCTATCTGCTGGATCTGCGTCGTTGATGGGACTAGCCAGGATCATGTGCTTATGGGCTGGTCCGGTGTGGGAAACTGTCGGGTTTCTACCAGCCTTGGTGCACAAGTTGCCTCACACCTGATTGCATGCTGAGTACATTGTTATTACTGTCATAAGAAGTGTGGGTGACATCTACCACAACGGGAGAACTGATACATTTCCTGGCATTCAGTTTGAGGCACTGCTTCTTGCACCAGTCATTAATTTGGGTAAGGGCCTCTTGGAGGGTGTTCACATCAGTAGGGGAACGTAAGACAGTGGCCAGCTTGCAATCCTCTACAAACTTGGTCAGCTATAGACCACTGTTTTTGTCTTGTAACTCAGACAAATATATCTCAAACAGTAGAGGCCCCCAGACCGATCCTTTGGGTACACCACTCTGTAAGAGTCTACTACTAGAGGTGGCTTCTATTACTTTGACAGAGTGGGTACTATCATTGTGCCAGTTAGCTACCTATCTGGTAACATGCAGGTTGATGCCTAGCTGTGTAGGTATATGCATCATGGCCATCTGGGGATTATTGTGAGAGATTTGAGCTAGGTGAAGGTAAGCAGTGTTCGCCATCTTCCCCTCTTCCTTGTTTTTGTTGGCTGTTTCAGAGAAGTTGACCAGGTTTAACAGGTCTAATCTCCCTTTGACAATACCACACTCTGTGGGCTCCAGCATTTTGAGGATGCAGATGTCTCTGTTTATAAGGTCCTTGATATTGCCTTCCATGCCCCTGCAGATCAGGCTAGTTAGGCTGATGTGCATATCATTGGCTGGGTAAGTGGATTGCTCTGCCTTTGTGTATATGGTTGACAGTGGCTGTCCTCTGTGTAGATGGGATGACACTTGTGCTTAGGCTTTGGCTGACTACAGTGCATAATGGAGCTGAGAGCTCATGCCTGAGTTCATGTAGGATGCAACCAGGGATGGTATCAGGCCTATGGAGACTTCTGTGCATTGCCTTTGAGTGCGCATTATGGACCTGATTCCTGATGATGAGGGAGGGGCAGGAGCTGTGCATGTCCAGGTGTATTAATGGGGTGACAGGGGGTGATGTTTATACTTAATTTGTCTGCAGCAGGTTGGCTGTACCTATGCCATATGTGTATGTCATGTTATTGACCACCACTACAGAGAAGATGTAGGTGTTGCCTCTGGGATTGCAGACATATGTGTGGAAGGTCTAGTGATTGTCCTTCCTGGATGTGTCCAATTTGCACTCAAAGATAGCCTTAGGGTAATGCACCTGTGTCTTTATTTGCTTTTTCAGACCAGGGTGACATTGCTTCCAAGTAGGCACCTGCTCCATCTTGGCCCTGTCCAGCAATTGTTTCCACCCATTATGGTGTTTGAGTATTGCTACTGTCCACCACAGAGTTTATCCTACCTTGAGGGAGATGATGTTGCCCTGCAGGTATTGCTGAGTCCATAAGCTATGTGACTGCTCACATAGTATTGTGGTGTGGGCTTTGACACTACTGCTCATTCCAGCTGATGGGACAGTAACTGTAAAGCTATGTCTACCTGCTCTGAGCAGATTTATAGTCATTTTGTAAGGTGTGTTTCATTTAACCCTGACAAGGGGCAGAGGATGGTGACCTCAACAGTGATAGCTATGTGGTCAGATCTTACCAAGGGGATGACACTGTAGGAGTGCTACAGTGGCTACTCATGTTGGTTAGGATCAGGTACAGGATATTTCCACCTGTCATCAGAGTATTGACCCAGCTGATCCAATGCATTGTCATTGACAATGCTGAGGAATCTCTTTGTATTCAGGTTCAGGTAGAATAGGTCATGCACACTATGGTTAGGTAGTTAAAGTCACCCATGAGCAGGGTAGACAGTTGACTCTTGACAGATTCCAGTAAGTCCAGATAGGTGTAGTAAGTGTCAAGAGTCATGGTTGGAGGTCTGTTGCTATGTATGATTTGAGTAGGTGTTCTATCAACAATTAACTGCACTTGGGATGCCTCCCATGTGTCATACTGTTTGACCAGCCTGGAAGTGTGCATGTGTATAGTAATTTTTAAAACTCCACCTCTTATGGCTTTGCAGCCCTCCATTTGTGGTCTAAATGTATGGTGGGATGAGTAACCTGGCAAGGTTAGTGTGCCCTCCACAAATGCAAACCAGGTGTCAGTGACTGCACAAATGTCAGCATCTTCCAAGGCAAGGTACACTTGCAATGACACGAGTGTCATGCAAAGAACCTTAGCACCTGTTAGAGAAAGACATATGCACAAAGGCAAACATCAATGGTGGGCAAAGGTGGGAAAATATTGACACTTTATAAACCTAGCTGTAACACACTTATTTGCTAGTAAAGACAGTTTCACATTCACAGGTATAGTCCACAGGATATGACATCTGACATTCAAATGTATGCTATTATGTTATGACTTAAGTCTTTACTGGGTTGCCAGTGATTTGCCAGACAGTACACAATTGTATGAGGCATTGACTACAAATATGAGGCAAACATGGTCAGTCTGCAACACTCTGGACAGTTGAAAGTTATGAGCTCAGTGTATAACACACCATTCAACACACACTTCTGCTCCAGTTTTGTACTATGCACATACCCTATATAAGTTGTTTACATTTGTAAGACAAGAATATGTATCAGAGTAGCATTCACAGGTGACATATGAATATTTACAACATCTCAGGTAGCTGGCCTAGCAGTGTCACAGCATGGCTCAAAATTCATGCTACTTTACACTGGCCTGACTATGTCACTGTGTGGGTGACATCTACCATAACAGGAGAACTGATACATTTCCTGGCATTCAGTTTGAAACAATGCTTCTTGCACCAGTCATTAATTTGGGTAAGGGCCTCTTGGAGGGTGCTCACATCAGTAGGGGAACATAAGACAGTGGCCAGCTTGCAATCCTCTACAAACTTGGTCAGCTATAGACCACTGGTTTTGTCTTGTAACTCAGACACATATATCTCAAACAGTAGAGACCCCCAGACCGATCCTTTGGGTACAGTAAGAGTCTACTACTAGAGGTGACTTCTATTACTTTGACCAAGTGGGTACTATCATTGTGCCAGTTAGCTACCTATCTGGTAACATGCAGGTTGATGCCTAGCTGTGTAGGTATATGCATCATGGCCATCTGGGGATTATTGTGAGAGATTTGGGCTAGGTGAAGGTAGGCAGTGTTCGCCATCTTCCCCTCTTCCTGGTTTTTGTTGGCTGTTTCAGAGAAGTTGACCAGGTTTAACAGGTCTAATCTCCCTTTGACAATACCACACTGTGTGGGCTCCAGAATTTTGAGGATGCAGATGTCTCTGTTTATAAGGTCCTTGATATTGCCTTCCATGCCCCTGCAGATCAGGCTAGTTAGGCTGATGTGCATATCATTGGCTGGGTAAGTGGATTGCTCTGCCTTTGTGTATATGGTTGACAGTGGCTGTCCTCTGTGTAGATGGGATGACACTTGTGCTTAGGCTTTGGCTGACTACAGTGCATAATGGAGCTGAGAGCTCATGCCTGAGTTCATGTAGGATGCAACCAGGGATGGTATCAGGCCTATGGAGACTTCTGTGCATTGCCTTTGAGTGAGCATTATGGACCTGATTCCTGATGATGAGGGGAGGGGGGCGGGAGCTGTGCATGTCCAGGTGTACCAATGGGGTGACAGGGGGTGATGTTTATACTTAATTTGTCTGCAGCAGGTTGGCTGTACCTATGCCATATGTGTATGTCATGTTATTGACCACCACTAAAGAGAAGATGTAGGTGTTGCCTCTGGGATTGCAGACATATGTGTGGAAGGTCTAGTGATTGTCCTTCCTGGATGTGTCCAATTTGCACTCAAAGATAGCCTTAGGGTAATGCACCTGTGTCTTTATTTGCTTTTTCAGACCAGGGTGACATTGCTTCCAAGTAGGCACCTGCTCCATCTTGGCCCTGTCCAGCAATTGTTTCCGCCCATTATGGTGTTTGAGTATTGCTACTGTCCACCACAGAGGTTTATCCTACCTTGAGGGAGATGATGTTGCCCTGCAGGTATTGCTGAGTCCATAAGCTACGCGACTGCTCACATAGTATTGTGGTGTGGGCTTTGACACTACTGCTCATTCCAGCTGATGGGACAGTAACTGTAAAGCTATGTCTACCTGCTCTGAGCAGATTTATAGTCATTTTTCTAAGGTGTGTTTCATTTAACCCTGACAAGGGGGGCAGAGGGATGGTGACCTCAACAGTGATAGCTATGTGGTCAGATCTTACCAAGGGGGATGACACTGTAGGAGTGCTACAGTGGCTACTCATGTTGGTTAGGATCAGGTACAGGATATTTCCACCTGTCATCAGAGTATTGACCCAGCTGATCCAATGCATTGTCATTGACAATGCTGAGGAATCTCTTTGTATTCAGGTTCAGGTAGAATAGGTCATGCACACTATGGTTAAGTAGTTAAAGTCACCCATGAGCAGGGTAGACAGTTGACTCTTGACAGATTCCAGTAAGTCCAGATAGGTGTAGTAAGTGTCAAGAGTCATGGTTGGAGGTCTGTTGCTATGTATGATTTGAGTAGGTGTTCTATCAACAATTAACTGCACTTGGGATGCCTCCCATGTGTCATACTGTTTGACCAGCCTGGAAGTGTGCATGTGTATAGTAATTTTTAAAACTCCACCTCTTATGGCTTTGCAGCCCTCCATTTGTGGTCTAAATGTATGGTGGGATGAGTAACCTGGCAAGGTTAGTGTGCCCTCCACAAATGCAAACCAGGTGTCAGTGACTGCACAAATGTCAGCATCTTCCAGGAGAAGGTACACTTGCAATGACACGAGTGTCATGCAAAGACCCTTAGCACCTGTTAGAGAAAGACATCTGCACAAAGGCACACATCAATGGTAGGCAAAGGTGGGAAAATATTGACACTTTATAAACCTAGCTGTAACACACTTATTTGCTAGTAAAGACAGTTTCACATTCACAGGTATAGTCCACAGGATATGACATCTGACATTCAAATGTATGCTATTATGTTATGACTTAAGTCTTTACCGGGTTGCCAGTGATTTGCCAGACAGACACAATTGTATGAGGCATTGACTACAAATATGAGGCAAACATGGTCAGTCTGCAACACTCTGGACAGTTGAAAGTTATGAGCTCAGTGTATAACACACCATTCAACACACACTTCTGCTCCAGTTTTGTACTATGCACATACCCTATATAAGTTGTTTACATTTGTAAGACAAGAATATGTATCAGAGTAGCATTCACAGGTGACATATGAATATTTACAACATCTCAGGTAGCTGGCCTAGCAGTGTCACAGTCAGTACTGGACAACATACACTGCAATAGTAGTTATACATGAACTGACCTTTGCTGGGGTGACACTGGGGCCAGAGCTGTGATCTATGTCATTGGAGACAGGGCCGGTAGGAATGGCCACAGGTGCCAGACAGCAACATGTGAGTCCAGCAAGTCTTGTTGCAACCTAGTGTTTAACTTCCTATTTCACATTATTGCATCCCCCTTCTGGATTGCATTACATGGTTAATTGATCGACATATCTGTTATAGTGCTGAAGTGTTTACTCAGAATAATGCTAATGTTTAGGTTTGTGTAGTCTCAGTTTGTCTTTGTGTAGATGGGGTAAGACCTGTTTAGCATAGGCAGCAGCCTAACTTTTGTAGGTACTGCTCATGAGGAGGTGCTGGCATGTGCAACAATTGGTGTCTCCCACTTGCTACTTGCACCCAGAGCAGCTGTGTTGGTTTTCCATTAGTCAATACCATAGCAACACAATGCTATAATTAAGTCCTTCATGTGGGCCTTGTCCCTTTTCCTTGCCTATGAGGGGGACATTATGGAGGTGTGGGGGCTATAGCTTCACAGAAAGTAGGTGGATATATCTCTCAGAACAGGAAATGTGGAAACAGCCCAACAAAATGGGGGACAAAGTTCCAGAACTGGGTACAGATTGCAAGTAAATATTGCTGTTATACATGTAGAAGATTGCTAGATTAACAGGGTTTGTCTGGACATGCATTTTCTGAGTGACCTTGACGTCTGACAGTGATATGTCTCTGATATACCTCTAAACTGTCCAGATGACTGCAAAATGCCCTGAGGTTTAACAGGTCTAATCTCCCTTTGACAATACCACACTGTGTGGGCTCCAGAATTTTGAGGATGCAGATGTCTCTGTTTATAAGGTCCTTGATATTGCCTTCCATGCCCCTGCAGATCAGGCTAGTTAGGCTGATGTGCATATCATTGGCTGGGTAAGTGGATTGCTCTGCCTTTGTGTATATGGTTGACAGTGGTTGTCCTCTGTGTAGATGGGATGACACTTGTGCTCAGGCTTTGGCTGACTACAGTGTGTAATGGAGCTGAGAGCTCATGCCTGAGTTCATGTAGGATACAACCAGGGATGGTATCAGGCCTATGGAGACTTCCGTGCATTGCCTTTGAGAGAGCATCATGGACCTGTTTCCTGATGATGAGGGGAGGGGGGCAGGAGCCGTGCATGTCCATGTGTATTAATGGGGGGACAGGGGGGTGATGTTTACACTTAACTTGTCTGCAGCAGGTTGACTGTACCTATGCCATATGTGTATGTCATGTTATTGACCACCATTACAGAGAAGATGTAGGTGTTGCCTCTGGGATTGCAGACATATGTGTGGAAGGTCTAGTGATTGTCCTTCCTGGATGTGTCCAATTTGCACTCAAAGATAGCCTTAGGGTAATGCACCTGTGTCATTTGCTTTTTCAGACCAGGGTGACATTGCTTCCAGGTAGGCACCTGCTCCATCTTGGCCCTGTCCAGCAATTGTTTCCACCCATTATGGTATTTGAGTATTGCTACTGTCCACCACAGAAGTTTATCCTACCTTGAGGGAGATGATGTTGCCCTGCAGGTATTGCTGAGTCCATAAGCTATGTGACTGCTCACATACTATTGTGGTGTGGGCTTTGACACTACTGCTAGTTCCAGCTGATGGGACAGTAACTGTAAAGCTATGTCTACCTGCTCTGAGCAGATTTATAGTCATTTTTGTAAGGTTTGTTTCATTTAACCCTGACAAGGGGGGCAGCGGGATGGTGACCTCAACAGTGATAGCTATGTGGTCAGATCTTACCAAGGGGGATGACACTGTAGGAGTGCTACAGTAGCTACTCATGTTGGTTAGGATCAGGTACAGGATATTTCCACCTGTCATCAGAGTATTGACCCAGCTGATCCAATGCATTGTCATTGACAATGCTGAGGAATCTCTTTGTATTCAGGTTCAGGTAGAATAGGTCATGCACACTATGGTTAGGTAGTTAAAGTCACCCATGAGCAGGGTAGACAGCTGACTCTTGACAGATTCCAGTAAGTCCAGATAAGTGTAGTAAGTGTCCAGAGTCATGGTTGGAGGTCTGTTGCTATGTATGATTTGAGTAGGTGTTCTATCAACAATTAACTGCACTTAGGATGCCTCCCATGTGTCATACTGTTTGACCAGCCTGGAAGTGTGCATGTGTATAGTAATTTTTAAAACTCCACCTCTTATGGCTTTGCAGCCCTCCATTTGGGGTCTAAATGTATGGTGGGATGAGTAACCTGGCAAGGTTAGTGTGCCCTCCACAGATGCAAACCAGGTGTCAGTGACTGCACAAATGTCAGCATCTTCCAGGAGAAGGTACACTTGCAATGACACGAGTGTCATGCAAAGACCCTTAGCACCTGTTAGAGAAAGACATCTGCACAAAGGCACACATCAATGGTAGGCAAAGGTGGGAAAATATTGACACTTTATAAACCTAGCTGTAACACACTTATTTGCTAGTAAAGACAGTTTCACATTCACAGGTATAGTCCACAGGATATGACATCTGACATTCAAATGTATGCTATTATGTTATGACTTAAGTCTTTACCGGGTTGCCAGTGATTTGCCAGACAGCACACAATTGTATGAGGCATTGACTACAAATATGAGGCAAACATGGTCAGTCTGCAACACTCTGGACAGTTGAAAGTTATGAGCTCAGTATATAACATACCGTTCAACACACACTTCTGCTCCAGTTTTGTACTATGCACATACCCTATATAAGTCGTTTACCTTTGTAAGACAAGCATATGTATCAGAGTAGCATTCACAGGTGATATATGAATATTTACAACATCTCAGGTAGCTGGCCTAGCAGTGTCACAGTCAGCACTGGACAACATACACTCCAATAGTAGTTATACATGAGCTGACCTTTGCTGGGGTGACACTGGGGCCAGAGCTGTGATCTATGTCACTGGAGACAGGGCCGACAGGAATGGCCACAGGTGCCAGACAGCAACATGTGAGTCCAGCAAGTCTTGTTGCAACCTAGTGTTTAACTTCCTATTTCACATTATTGCATCCCCCCTTCTGGATTGCATTACATGGTTAATTGATCGATATACCTGTTATAGTGCTGAAGTGTTTACTCAGAATAATGCTAATGTTTAGGTTTGTGTAGTCTCAGTTTGTCTTTGTGTAGATGGGGTATGACCTGTTTAACATAGGCAGCAGCCTAACTTTTGTAGGTACTGCTCATGAGGAGGTTCTGTCCTGTGCAACAATTGAGGTCTCCCACTTGCTACTTGCACTCAGAGCAGCTGTGTTGGTTTTCCATTAGTCAATACCATAGCAACACAATGCTATAATTAAGTCCTTCATGTGGGCCTTGTCCCTTTTCCTTGCCTATGAGGGGGACATTCTGGAGGTGTGGGGGGCTACAGCTTCACAGAAAGTAGGTGGATATATCTCTCAGAACAGGAAATGTGGAAACAGCCCAACAAAATAGGGGACAAAGTTCCAGAACTGGGTACAGATTGTAAGTAAATATTGCTGTTATACATGTAGATGATTGCTAGATTAGCAGGGTTTGTCTGGACATGCATTTTCTGAGTGACCTTGACGTCTGACAATGATATGTCACTGATATACCTCTAAACTGTCCAAATGCCTGCAAAATGCCCTGAGGTTTGCCTCTTATGTGTGGTCTGTTCCTCAGGCAGTTTCTGTTTTTGAGAAATCATTAAAATAATGTGAGGAGTGAAGTCAGTAAATTTTGACATTCATTTGTGTTTCAAACAGCATATCCTTCAGGGATGTTATGTTACAACAAACCCTGTAATACCAGCAACTATTTCAGTTTGTAACACCATTATGTGAGATATGTCCTTCTTTTCAGCCCCCTGTCCCCCACGTATGTCAGGGTTTTGTCTAACTGTCTTGTGGTGAGATGTTCAGAGGTATGGTATATCATGATTTAGTGACTTCACACCTGCTATCATCCCAGTGGCTTAGCAGACTCCCAGACGTGGTATGCAGCAGTGGCCATAAATATGGTACCACACCCTGGACATTCTGTGGAAATCTGTACAGTTGAGAGTAATGTGTGCCTGGCCATTAACAGACTGTCAAGATTATGTAGCAGTGTAGTGCGTACATGTTTGTTGGGCTGATAAGGGAGAGTGGCAGATGTGAGTATCATAGATCATTTTCTATCTGTGCATGCTGCTATTGCTGGTGGTCTATCAGGTGTATATGTTTGTAGGGGCAGACTGAGAAATGTCCTGTAACACCTCAGGATTCTCAGTAGACTGTGACCTGGGGCAGTATATGTCAGTGCAGTGTGTGACTGGCAATCAGGATATGCTTGCTCAGCTGGGGTACTAGTATGCTGCTGTGACTGTGGTGCAAATAGTTGTGGGTGGACAATTACTCACTTATGCCTGCTTTTCCCTATAGTTACATACCTGTAGTGCATGATATATTTTCAAATGCATGAGTAATTTCCCAGAGCTGATTTGGGGTAATGTTGTATTGGTCTGACTGTTGTTAAGAATGTGCTGGGTGAAATGGTTCACAGCTCTCAGTGTTTTTCCTTCTGTTGCATGACTGTGGTCATACCTCTCCACTGTCCAGATGTCCATACAGTGTCTATACACTGCCCAGATGTGTGGCACATATGTTTGGTCTGGTCCCCATACCAGTTGTGGGTTTCTGACAAATCACTGAGATGATGTGAGCATTGTCACCAATACATGCTGACAGACAATTGTGTTTTAAACCTGAAATCTATCAGTAAATATATGTTAAAACAAACCATGCTAATCTAGCAGACTTCTATGCTTATAGGTTCATAGGTTCATAGGTTCATACTAGGCTATCTGCCCTAGGGCATTTATAAGCCTAGCCAGAATGTGTTTGGCTTTTGCCACCCATTTTAAATTTATTTTGCTATGCCCTTTTTCGAAGTTAATATACTGTGCCTCTGTCTAACAGTGACACAGAAGTGATACCCAGGGTAAACCTACGATCTCCCATCCACTCATCAAGATTCCTCTTGAAGAGAGTCAATGAGGGACTCTGCCTAACCTGGACTGGGATTTTATTCCAGAGTGAAGGGAGCCTCTGGGTTATGAATCTGTCCCTCCAGCATGTCCTATTTATTTCAGTGCTGAGGTTCAAGTCTCGAGCGTAGCTCGATGGGATTTGGATTTTCTGAGGTGCAGCATGTCCATTAATTCGGGTTGGACATGGCTTTATCGTCAGGCACAGATCGCCTCTGAACAGGCGGTATGCCACTGAGTAGAGCTGGAGTTTCTTTAACCGGGCAGCATATGGCATCTGTTTGAGCCCTTTGATCCTCTTGCGGAGGTACTTTGGGGTCTTTCCAGTTGCTGCAGGTGTCTGGTAAGGTACATCCCAAAAGGGGCATTGTACTCAATTATGGGCCTGATGAGGGATGAGTAAAGAGGCACGATGACCTCCCTGATCTAGATGTGAATCCTTCATGATTAGGTGGGCTATATAAAATGTTTTTCTAACCACTTTGGCCACGTGGTTGTCAAATGAGAGATTGCTATCAACATGGGTCCCCAGGTCCCTAATTACTTCTTCTGTACTTAATGGATTACCACCTATGTGGTAATTTGTGGGCACTTTGTTTTTGCCAAAGGGGATGACTATACACGTTTTGGCATTTAGCTTGAGGCCATGGCTCTGGCACCAGTTGTCTGTTTCTATGAGGCCCTTTTGTAGGATGCTTGTGTCGGCTGGAGAGTCGATTATGGCACCCAGTTTGCAGTCATCTGCGAACTTGGTCAGCCACAGTCCTTCCGTGTTGGCCTGTACCTCCGAGAAATATATACCGAACAAGAGAGGTCCCAGGATTGAGCCTTGTGGGACACCACTTGTAACTGGTTTGGAGTCTGACATGACTCCAGCAATTCTAACCATGTGGGTTATGTCCTTAAGCCAGTTTGCAATCCATCTAGTGACATAGGGGTTTATATTTAAGCTGGTGAGCTTATCTATAATGCCCGAGTGGGGTATTGTATCAAGGCTTTTGCGAGGTCCAGGTAGGCTGTGTGGACCACTTTCCCCTCGTCAATGGCCTTGGTGACTGTTTCAAAGAAATCAAACAGGTTTAAGAGGCAGGATCTGCCCTTAACAAAGCCAAACTGGGTAGGATCCAGTGTTTGTAGGTCCCCAATATCTTTATTTATGAGGTCCATGATGATCCTTTCCATAGCTTTGCAGACCAAGCTAGTCAGGCTTATGGGGCAATAGTTTCCAGGATCCGTTGAGGCACCACCTTTATGGAGAGGGACCACTGTTGCTGTACGCCACTCTTTGGGCACATATCCTGTAGTAAGGCTGAGATTGAACAGTAGTTTTATGTTTGGGTTTAGCTCTTCTTGGAGTTCATGTAGGATGCAGCCCGGGACACCATCTAGTCCTATTGATGCTGTGTTTTTTGCTTTGGAGAGGGCGGCTCTTACCTGAGCATCTGAGATGTCAGGGGGGGCAGCACTCTGCTGGGATAGATATTTGCCCTTTTGGTGGGGAGCGGGGGGAGAAGTTTGCGCTGAACCTGTCAGCTAGGATGTTGGCAATGTCTGTGGGTTCGGTGTATTTTTGTCATTTTGGACTAATTCTGAGCATATCTGGGAATTACCACCCAGGTTCCTAACATAACTAAAGAAAGCCTTGTGATTATCCTTAGTGTCCTGTGCAATTTTTCTCTTGAAGCTGGCCTTAGACAATTTTATGTGTGCCCGTAGTTTTGCTAATACTGATCAGTGATGCCTTCCCTTTTTGGGATTTTGCTCTATCATTTAGTAGCTTCCTCCTTCTATTGTATAGTTTGTTTATGGCTGGGGTCCACCAGACAGGACGTCTGCCTTTGGAGGATTGGGTCTTGGTTTTATTTGGGATCGCATGATCCATGCATTCCTGAAGGTGTTCATAGAATGCGTTTATAAAGGATTCTGCGGTCTGGGCCGTATTTTCCACAGGCCCGGGGGATTTGAAGGATTCCACCTAAGTTTTGAGGAGTGTGAAATTTGCTTTAGAGAAGTTTTTCACTGTGGTTTTCTGGGCAGGGGTGGGGTTGGGATGTGAATATCCAGTGAGATTAGTTTATAACAGCCATATTTCAAATATGTCACTATTCTTTGCCTATTATCTCCCACTTTGCCAGGCTTTTTCAGATATCTTGCAGTAATGGGTTGGGTATATACACATATATATATATATATATATATATATATATGTGTGTGTGTGTGTGTGTGTGTGTGTGTGTGTGTGTGTAAATATATATATAAGATTTGGCATGGTTACTTATTTTGTTGCTGGGCAGAACAAGGGCTTATGGAGGCAGAATGATTAAATCACTTTTAAGCAGTTGTAAGTGGGTCTGTGTGTTTTTTGAGTTGAACAGTGCTTCAAGGGTTATTTGCTGAGCACTGCTTAACAGTGCACAAATCCGCTTAGCTGAGCTAACTGCTGCTTAGAATTTATGTCTAAGCAATGCTTAAATTAGCTAAGCATAGCTGAACACTGTTTAGCATTGCTCTGTTTTCATTTAAAAAAATACCAGGATTGTAGATTAATTCATTATTACTGACATATTATTAGGTGAATATGATTTACTTTACATGACATCCCCCTGTGTGCTTTTATTACATTACCTTGGGGTGTGACTATACTGTATGGGACACTTGCTTATACATGGGTGATTTCACATGCTATATGCACTCACACTTCCATTTTGGACCAGCTATACTACCCCGGGTGACAAATATCACTTATTACATAATTTAACATATAAACATTACTTTTAGCAATGCTTTTCCATGTAAAATAAATGGTCTGTCTTGGTACTCAAAATGTGAACACCTACATTCAAAGCCAGGACGCTAACAACTACAATATCTCATCACTGAGATTTTAGTATACATTTTTATTTAGTTATTATGAGATGTTTAAGCAATACTGAGCAGGAGGCCCTAACGTGCAAATCTGCTATGCTTAAACATACCTTAGAATGGACAAAATAGAAATTAATTAAACCACTTTATTTAGATGTATCAGTACTCCTTGCCAGTCACAGTAAGGACAATTGTAGGGGACATATAGGGACAGATTTTAAATATTGCTCTTACAAAGTTAGAAAGTTGATAGAATAATAGGTTTTGCATTAGCATGGCTTTTGTGAAAGATGTGGAGTCTTAAACTCATATGTTTGTCATTATTTAATGACTCCACTCCTCTGCTATTTGCCAGGTAGGGACAGATATTTGGGGGTACACACCAAAAATCTGATGCAGCATACCTCTCAACTGTACAGATTTTTGCAGACCATCCAGATTTTTGCCTCATACTTTTGGTTCATTTCTCATATGACTGTGGTTTTCTAGCAAATCATTGACAGATCATTCTCAGAGTTTAAGTCAGAAAATAATGATAGACTTTGAGTGTCAGACTTCATAACCTTCAGGAAATCTGTACTATTGCAAAACCTGTTATTCTATCCACTTTCCAGGTTTGTCTGAGCAATATTTTAAAAGTATCCTTATTGTTGGGCCTTTGCCCCCCCCCCCCCATTATTTATGGCTTTGTCCATATTTCTTGCTCTAAGAGGTTGACAGGTGTGTGAGGCAGACATCTGGACATTCTGTGGAAACCTGTACAGTTGAGGGATATGGCTGTAAGGAACTTTTGTAATGCAGGCGGTGTGTGACAGTACTGGTCACACACACCCTGCATTGCTTGCTAGCTAAACTTCCTGCTTTCAGTATCCATGGACACTGAAAGTACTTGGAAGGTGCCATATGGCACTTTGACAATGTAAGGTGTGTGTGACAGTACCTGTCACAACCCCCTTGCATTGCTTCCTATCCAGACTTCCTGCTTTCAGTGTCAGCAGACACTGAAAGTGTTTTGGAAAGGGCTGTTCAGCTCATTGACAATACAGGGGGTGTGTGGAAGTACCTGTCACACACCCCCTGCATTTATTTAATGATCTCCTGTTGATTTCAGTGTTCATGGACACTGTTTTACTATTATATTTGCTTTCAGTGTCCAAGGACACTGAAATGCATTTAAAAAGTGCCATATGGCACTTTCTGAGTGCAGGGGGCATGTCAGATGTGTGTGCCCTACTTAAATATGCCCCCTGCACTTAGTATTGTTTGTGTCCACTTAGCCTTAGCAGTACCATGCCTTTATGAATACACAAGGTGCGCTGCTGTTAAAACTATAAGGAAACAGACACAGTTCACTTCGTGCAAGAATAGCATTATTCTTGCACAAAGTTTATTGAATCCTGGGGTATGTTTATCTGTCTTTTAGTTAGGGCATGATTATGAGTGCAATAATTTTTAATATATACTGAATTTATGCATTACTTTAAGACTTAAGACTTTTTACTATGAACTGGTATTTATTTTTTATTGTGATTTGAATTAATTCAATGTCATTGGCTCTTACAGATCATATAACTTTAGTGTGTTTTTTTTAAATATGGCAATGAATTCCTGTTGGAAAAACTATGTTTTGTTGAAGTCTCTAGATAGCAATGAAAGAGCTTAACCTTGGAAGTGTTGTAGTATCTACTTTTATTAAAAAATTATTAGCTTATCTGCTGGTGTCTCTGGATTGTTTTTGGATGTGATGCATTGCAGGTAGTTGCAGATTGCCTGCTGTGGTAACAGGAAGTAAGTCTTTTTTTTAACATGGTGTCAGTCAAACAGATTTGGAGTGGTAGGTGTGACCTGCAAGAAAGCAATTTTTAATTTGCTCAGTTTAACATTTGACCTAGTTTGACATTAATTGCTAGTGTGCATTTGTATGAAATAGATAAGAATAATTACTTGTTTTTAAGCAGGCAGCCAAATTTGGTGGGGGGAGGGTGCTTGCATGCTGAGGATAAAAGCAACTTTCCCTCTTCATCTGCTCAGCTTATGTTCTGGCTTTATAGGACAAGTGTGCAGGGGGATGAAATAAGTTGGAATATTTGGTCATTGGGTTCTGTTTGTGTGAAACCAGTTTGCAGCTGTTTCTAATTTTGTGGACTGTTCCTGAATTTGCCTGGCATTTTCAAATTGTCCTTCATAAATGTTGTGGGGTTTTGTTGGCAATGTTTGAAGACTGTAGTCACTAAATAATGACAAATATCTGAGCTTCAAATTTCAAGTTCTTCATAAAATCCAAATGTTTTTATTCTAGTAGCCTTCTAACAATATGAAAATAATAATTGAAATCTGTTCCTGATTTTGATATATAATAGCAATAATTAAAATCTGTTTCTCATTCTGTGTCTTTGTCTCTCATTATGATGGCCTTTATCATAACTCTGACTTCAGAGGTTCAATGGTATTATTTTTTGCCACAATCAAATCAGGTGAATATGGAAATGTGGCTATAACCACTGGTAGATGTCGGGGTTATTTGTGGATGAACTACTGTGCCATCTTTTCATTTTGATCAGTTTAAACAATGCAGTTTTACAGGACTAGTGCGCATTGTTATAACATGACTTAGAATGCTTGAGATACTATGTTATTTATGAAACAAATCTGAAATACATTATTATATTTTTAATTAATTTTGTCACATATCTGAGGTATATACAGTCAACAATGGAGCTTTGATTACTGCGTATTGAGGCTGTCTCTGAATGAGAATGGTATAATCTGCTGTCATGATCAGGTTTAACAGTTGTTAGTCTAGCTTTGCAGCACTAGTGTGTATTTGTACTCTGCAGGTTGGAATACTTCACTGCAGCCATCTTTTATCTCAATCTGTCTTTTGAGGTGTGCACTGCCAAGTGGCTCTAACAAAAGGGTATAAACACTAGTGGATTATAACAACAACAATTTAAATGATCTTAAATCAAGATGATGACTCGAAAATAATATGCTCATTTATACATGTTGTCTCCCAGAAAAAGTGTGAGGGTGAAAGGCAATGATCAGGAAACCACTCAGAGCCTAGGCTACACTTACTCTGCCACTAAATCCAATTAAGTTTGAGAAATAAATCAGAGAAAACACTGAAAGGAAAAAATCCCTGGTGCATGATGTGTTAAATTTCAAGAGATTTCAGTCACTAAATTACCAAATGATGCTTGTGTGGAGACAGAGAAAAATATCCATATTAATGAATTTACTAACAAAAGAAAATGTAACCTGAGTAGAGTGCTAGACAATTATTGCTCTGTCCAAAATAGAGGGCAAGTAAGAATAGGGTTCTTAGCACCAGTTGCTTAGAAAAAGAGAAATTACCAAGTAAAATTTAAGGACTGGTCAAGTCCAAAAACAGAATAACACTAGCATGAAGTGACATTAGCAGAAGAAGAAATAGGAGAAGAAACATCCATACCTGTATTCATATATGAAGAAGCTATAACCCCACTTCATGGCTGAGTAAAGACAAAAGCATCCCTGCCTTGGCAGTATTGCAATAAGCAATGAAAACTTTAAGAAAGCACAATTGGAGGACAATATATTAAGCAAGACCAGAGGAAATCTAGACGAATTAGAAAGAGATATAGATGAACATGGAGGATCCATCACACACCATTTATTTTGAGCTGAAAATTTAATTACTTTACAAGGTACGTCAGAGACATAACTAAGGCAGGATGAAGGAGACAGCTGGCCCAGGCAGAAGCAGTAATGTGATTATTGTCAGGTGTCAAGTTGATGTGGATGCATTATCATAATTCACTACTGAACTAGCTAGAACACTAAAGGTTGTAAACTTTCAGATCAGAATTTTTTTTTGCTTGTCTTTTTTTGTTTTTGAGAGGGATACCTGTTCAGTGAGCTGCACAGGATGCTAGCTGAATGACCTACAGCTTTTGTGTAAGTAGCACAACTATTATTTGAAAAAATATTTTGGAATGCTTTGCCCCAGTCATGTTTTAGGAAAGCAGTATAAGATGGATAAAACTAAGTATAGAATTATATTTAGGGTTTATTGCCTGCTGTAATGAAATACACTGACAACTTCTACGCAGCATGCCCAGACTGTGAAACAATGGTATCATATGCTGATATCTGTGTCTGTTATTGAAGTTACATTTCAGCAGGTAGATATGGATCTTGTAGGTCCATTAGTAAAGTTAAGTAATGGCTACCAGTATAGTCTAGTGACTATTGACTGATCAATGACATTTCCTGTAGTGATACTGCTGCAAAAAGCCTTGGCAATAGTTGAAATTGTAGTGTTATATTTCTTAAGAGTGAGTTTACACAAATAAATTCTCACAGTCCAGGGTCTTCAGTTATGTCAAAGGTAATGCATCTGTTTTGCTGGTATTTTAAAGTACAACAGTTAAGAATTAATACTAATGTATTGGTAGAATGCTTTCATAAAACTCCAAAGTCTGCATTTAAATAAACCTCAGAACATGATGTTAAGATCCAGGATCAATTACTTTTCTACCTCATTTTTCCTGAAAGAGATGCTCCCAGCCCAACAGGATTTACCCCTTTCAGTTACTTCATAGCAGACATGGCTGAGGTTTGTTATATATAGCAAAAAAAAAAAACTTAGGAGGAAGAGAACCCCTCAATTTGAAAGTATAAGGTTATAAAAGTGTTATGTCGATAGTGAAGGAACATAAGCAAAGGGCTCAAAAATACAAAATGGGCATTCAGTAATAATGACAAACTCAGGAAGGTTAAAACAGCGGTAAACACATTAGTATTTGCTCCTCCGATGAGAATAAATTCATTGCAAAATAACAAGGACTATGAGGTGTTAGAGAAAATTTATAAAGTTAACTACAAAATTAAATATTTCACATGGCATTATCATAGATAGTAGCTGTCATCTTTTACCTAGTTCTTGTAGTTAATGCAATGCTATGTGTTAAGTATGATAGAATAATTATGCATCCCATTGATAAAAGTGGATTTGTTGGCTTTAAAACACAAGGCCGCGCTGCTAATTTTCTTGTAGAGACTCCCTCTGAAGTTTACTATTAAGTAATTCCACCCTAGAATATGTAATTAAATTATTGTGACTGAAAGAAGCAGAAATCTGCACAACAGTCTGCTTCTTAATAAAAAGATCAAAAATAGCTTTAGTATTGATTCCTTGGGTATATAAATGTAGACGCTTGCCAGTGAAGTAAGAAGCATGATTTTTGTGTGACTTTCCAAAATACTTTAATGTTGCTCAATCCCATGATTTATGCAGCTGTTAACAATTTTACTGTGTGTTCTAGCCAAAGCAGGATGCATTAACTTGAGCCAAGTGATTACCTTTTATCCCTTTCACTAAATGCTATCAACAGACTGGAAATGTGGTCTTTTGGCCAGCACATTGCCTGAAAATAAAAAGTTTTCCTCCCATACTAAGATGCATTGCCTTCTTTGCCACAGAAGCACTTGTCTAAATCAAATATGTTATGTCATAGTGTTTCCATTTTTAGCACAAACTGACATCCAAGAATGAATTTTAACCTTTCTAACCTTTTATTGTGCACAATTGAACTGCATGAATGCACACACCACAAGCATTCTAATGTACTGAATTAGATATAACTACTATAGTACTGTTTCCTCCCATCATAAAGAGAAAACAGCTGCATATTTTGAAATGCCTGTAATGTTTGCAAATTTACTTTGCATTATTTTGGAAAGGTATTCTTACTGCCTTATTTACACATATGCTGGATTTATGATATAATTTAAAATGTTTTAATTCAGGTATGTCCTTATTTACATTGGTGCAGTTATAAGCCATTTTAGGCTTGATGTTCAATTAACTCCCTACTTTATTTTGCTTGGAATCAGAAGACAGTAGCTGATCTGTATAAATATATATGAGTGACATCTAGATTGGTTAACCAACTTTCAAACTGTGGTTGTGTGGCCGTTTTGCATGCCTGTTGGCTTTGCAGTACATTATAAAATTTGTTTAATGTGTAGATTAAAATGATTATTTTTTTCTAAATTAAGGAATGCAATTAAGCAACAGATTGTTTTCAATTATATAACTCATTTCAGGGCACCAGTTTATTAAAATGTCATTCTTTCTGACATACTGTTGGAACAATTATGCTAAATGATGAATTTAACTGTATATAATAAGCCTGTGTGAATGGACTCCTTCAGCAGTTAATTATCATTTATGCAATAGGAGACAATACAGCTCCCTCTGCAGTGAGGAATGCAGTCTCTGAATGTTCAGAATGGTTTCCCACAGAACCTCATAAGCTGATGTTGTTCTATATGTGGTATCAGTGCTTCTGGATCAGAGACTGTCAGCAACGTATCTCATTAATAATAACATTCATTAACTATTGCGAATTCAAGGATGGAAGTTTGACATGCATTAAAACCTAGAATAACACCACCTGAGTGTTTATTTAAATGCAACCATGCAATAAAGGTTTAGCTTACAAAATTATTGAACAATGTTGATAGAATAACCTTATTCTTACTCAAGTGTTGAACAGCTTAAGTGTAGGCTGTTTTATTCTCCTAAAAGGAAGAATTTAACTAACCCTCCATGGAAGTATAAAAGCAGCAGTCAAGAACATACATCAGAAATGCCTTCAAGACATTTTGATTTCCAACACTAAATCACAAGACCCCAGCATATACCATCAGCTGTGTTTGTTCAGCAATAAAACATTAAGTGTTTTCATCAACAAAAATGAAAGGACTTGATCAGAACATTTGAATTCAGCCATAACAATCATTTAAATACAATTATCCAGGCACATGATAACTCATTAATTGATACTTAAAGGTACGTTTAGCCATTTTTAACTTGGACTAAAAATTAGTTTTAACAAGCAGTCACTTTAATAAAACATATTAGTATATACTAAAAATACCATTGGTCACCCAATGTATTGTATCATCACATCCAGTTTTAGTAATATTTATAACTTTAGCTGTCTCAGTTTAAGAGGGCTGTCTATAGAAACAGATTCATTTAGACCTGGGATCCTATCAATGGCTGGTCGTATGTGTCGGGATTTTGTGATTTAGTGTTTGAATTTTTCAAGAAGATACCCATTTTGGTGTGTTTGGGTCTATATTCTGATTTCCAGTAAAGATGGTATTCTATTAACCTAAGATGTAGTTAATCAGTATTAGATATTCTCAGAAATATTTAAACAATTTCCCTGGACTAATATTTTCTTGGTTATCCTAAGCGTGACTTCATTTTATATAGTTATCCCTACTGAAGATGGTCTTGAGGCTTTTAAATATAACTAAGGAAATATTCAGAAGTTTTAATGGAAAAAATAATTATATACAGTAATTGTGAATCATTACTGAAAATGATATTAAGTTAATAACATTTATTGTTCAGCAATTGTTACTGTCATCAAATTAAAGTAGAGCCATAGATGGCCAGTATTAGCCAACAAGTAAATTAGCTTTTTTAGCACAAACGGAAGACAATTATGTTTTCTTTTAAATTAATTTCAATTTGAAACATTTTACTTATAAAATATTTGGATGATGCATATTTGTAGTCTGGTGTGGAAATATCTCAGAACTGTATGATTTTTGTGAGTGCTTGACAGCTTCAACAATACAGTGGATTCTTCATAAAGTACCTTCTAGAATGAAGTCGTTTTTGCAGCTTACCATCACATTGATGAGTGACAGCTTTAGAGACAAGTTTATACAGAAATGTAATGTACATGGGGTGTTTTCTACAGTTTCCTAACTGTTACCATTATGATTTCAAGCATAGTGTTCCTTAAATACAATATCCATGAGCATACAAAGCATTACTGATACAGATATTTGAAAGAGTACTAGGAAGTGTCTCTTGACATGTTGATGGCAGGATAAAACAGGAACATTTATAATGATCCTTTTAAGATACTAATACTCCAAAGACAATACATATATATTTAACAAAACCATGTAACACTTTCATGAGCAGCAGAAAAAAAAAAGTTAATAGGTGACAGTATCTACTGAAATGTGACTATGTATAGCAGACACCAAAATGTAAAGCAGAGTACAAGCAATAACTAGTGCCTTTTAAGAGATGATAAAAAGTATTCTCCTTAGCAAATGAGACCTAAATTTGTACATCAAAGAAGCAAAACATGAAAAGGTTTTATTAAAAGTTATTTGCAAGGTTGTCAGGAAGCAGTTGACAGGCTAAAAGAAATCTGATTTCTGTACTCTGTGGAATAACGGCAGAAGTCAGTGAATTTATAAATTTGGTCCATAATAAGGAATATAGATATAAACATTTTGCCTGATGTAACAATAAGTATGTTCTGTATTTACCTGATTGTGTAAATTGCCATTTACATATGGACAGAACACATCAAAGATTGTAGAACAGAGTAAGTGAGTCTGTTTCAACAATCAAAACTACAGAATGATGTCAAGAGATACAAACATTGCACTTCAAGAAGTAATATTTAAGTTTACAATTTTGGAATTTCTTGTAAGACGTTGCAGAGGCCAGATGGCATGTCACCATGGGTACCCATCAGGAGAAAGCAATACATAAGGAATTTTCTTTCAAGACTACTTTAAAGAAGAAAAAAACATATGTTTGTCATATTGGACATAGTCATTGGTAGATTGCTTAATTGGTTCTAAGTCATATTATAAAGGCCAGGTTTTCCCTTGCTACATAATATCTGAGGAAACCTTGAGGTGAAGGATTCTACACATTTTAATTGAAGTTTGATGCTTTTCACTAAAAAAATCACTAATATATATATATATATATATATATATATATATATATATATATATATATATATATGATAAAAGACTGTGTGTGTGCATGGGAGTGGAGTGAAACTGACATTGCCCATTGTCATTTTTTCAGTTATTGCTCATGCAGTAGAACTCTTTTTGTCAAGTTAATATGAATCTTACTGTTTGACATCAGCACAGAGAGCAACTTCCACCCACCTATCAATCATCTCAAAGTATCATTTAAATATGGGTAGCACATGAAAGGTGTGGAATAAGGACACATTTTTAGCAAGATACTTAGTATAGAAAAAGAGCAAATGAAGTGTGCAGAGATAAGAATCACTGGAAGGTGGGAACACAATTTAAAATGTAATCAGCTAATATGCTGACTCCCGAAGTCCACGTGGATTCTTCTTACAATACACTGATGTTGCTGTTAGGAAACACACGTATGGAAGGAATATAAGAAAGGAGCTGTGGCATTAATAGGCTGGAAAATAAGAAACCATCACCATTATAAGACACATTTCATACACAAACGAAACACCATAAGCGTGATCCTCTAATGGCAATGAAACGCTGAATATATCCAATGTTCAAAACACGATATACACTCTTATAGCTCAATAAAACTTTTATTCCACACCAGAGTGAGCGCTTTCGCCAACAGGCTTCTTCAGACTCTTGTTACAGGTTAAAATTGGGCTTGTTTAAAAACCCCTCCATGACTTATCATTGGTTGTTAGACTCATTAATATTACATGGCATGGGTTAAAAGTGATACATACATTGTATATTGACTGTTTAAAACCACAACCTCTTTCAGAAATACTAAAACCTAAAATGTTGTTAACTAAAACACTTAGTAGCAAAACATTAAATTCATCATAAATATATGTCTCCAAACTAGTTGTTTACTAAAAAACTAATGAATGCACATTCTCCTTCAAAACGAACTACATATGTATTCTTGTTAATAGTTAAAGTCCCTTAGAACTAGGAGACAATACATTGCTTACTATAAAACAGAAATCAAGTTATATAGTCCAACATTGTCAGAATATAGTCGTTTAACAGCTGATTTGTGGCAACCTACGACGTAATAATTGATAAATGTAAGATAACAAACGATATTATTGTAAGTACTATATAATGAACTGAGTCAATAAACAAAAAATATGTATACTCTTATGGTAAATATAAAACGATAAAATATATAATATAAAATACAGCAAACAATTTTACATGACAAACTACTAGAGGCTACTTATCATTGAGGTACAGATCAAGCCTTTTTTAAAGAGTAGAAGACTACGTACAACACGGTAGTCACATTGTCTACAATTGGAGGATTGCATCCACTAGTGTAATCATGGAAATATAAGAGGTGTTCTATTAGAGTGACCCTCTAGTAGTTTGTCATGTAAAATTGTTTGCTGTATTTTATATTATATATTTACAAGAATAAGTAAACAACTAGTTTGGAGATATATATTTATGATGGATTTGATGTTTAGTATTTCTGAAAGAGGTTGTGGTTTTAAACAGTCAATATACAATGTATGTATCACTTTTAAACTATGCTATGTAATATTAATGAGTTCTACTAAGTGCTGCTCTGCATTGGGACTGTACATTTCATACACAGCCATTCCACAGTCTAACCTTCTTTAAATATATAAAAAATGGTAAGTCACTGTAATGGTAAGTGAAGGGAGAACAGCTACAGTTATTCCCCTGCATACCAAAGTACCTTCCACAGGCCCAGGTAATTGCAGTCATCCATAACTCTTACCAGTGTTATTAGTAAAGTGATAGAAAGACTTATCATTGAATTAATTAATAAAGATACAGGGAACACCCAAACACTGGACCAATCTCAGGTTGGATTTATCAAGGGCAAGTAGTGCTTATTCAGTCTGGTGGAGATTTTGAAAAGTATGAAGCTTAAATGGTACATGCCACATATCTTGACCTGGCTAATGCTTTTAATACAATGCTGCACTCAGGCATAGTAAAAAAGCAAAATAAACTAGGAACAAACCCTTATGTCAGCCATTTGGTCACTGCAAAATGATAATGGACATCAGCTGGGTATAACAGCCCAGTGTTTCTAATGCTTGATCAAACACTCTGCTTGTGCTGTGCTGACGAGGTCATAACAAGGCCGAAATATGCATATCCACAGCTAGTGAGGTTTGGCTTTATTGGCCTGAAATTGTCCATTAAAATGACTAAACAAGTCATAGATGTTCAGAATTGCCAGTGAATTGAAACACCTGATGTTCATAAGGCTCATTTGCATATATCCCATGTGCCTCTGATACAACAGGTTTGGGAGGTCACTCAGTGGATGTTCTAGCTTTGCTGGAGTTTTCATTTTGTTTTTACTGATTGGTTTCTCAGTGACCTTCTCACTCATTGTTTTACCATCAATAAACTTGGGAATGCCACTAGTTTTTGCATACATCACACTTACTATGGTCCGGAAAGATGGATGTTCAGTGTCTTTAGTAATTTTGGGATAACCATGAATATATGGCAAATGCTTCACCACCATATACTTAAATTCATCCAATGTAACTGATTTCTCTAATAATAAATATTCCAGATGTTGATGAGTCCTATTTTATGCAATATTAAGTTCATTTAACGATACCAGTCGGTACGTAGTATCATACAAAATGGCCGTCATCTTCTGTTCATAGTCATATTCATTCACAACTACAACTCCACTTCCTTTATCAGGTCTTAACCATCTCAAATGTTTCTGCTTTCTGATATTCTCAAATATTTGTTTTGCTCTCATCGTTAAATTATTACTGCTGTGCTTGTTCATCATTGGTTGTTCTGACAGATATCTAATATCATTTTCACATATGTATTGGTAAGTCATTAAAAGTGGACATAACTCAGGGTTAAACTGGCTAGGTATTCTTAAACTGTTCTCTTCATTTTGTGTATGGTCTGTATCCTGCAAAAAATAATGCCAAATTTAGATTGTGAATAAGCAATCTCAATTCATATATAGACTCTACAATATTCATTCATTTACTACGTACAAAAATTTAACCTTTACTTAATAAGTCCACATGCTCCACAGTGAATTCAGATGTACTATAATTGTACAGAAAAATCTCCTCTGGAATTGGACACAATATTACATGTTGGAGTAATCAAATTATTCAGTTTCTCTGTTTGTTGCCCCTTCCTTTCTGCCATGGTGTATGCTGGTTGGTTTGTAATGTGTATGGGGTATATTTTTGTTGTACCCCCAGTTGCGAAGCTGCTTTGATCTTCTGGGTTGTTGTTTCTCTAAAGGGACTCATTTGTCTTCGAGTAATTCATCATCACCATTTTATTCATGATGTTTGAACATGCATTCAGTGGCATTGTGTACTGCACCCCATTGCTGGCTGCTCTGTAGTTTAGGATATGCTTTGCCAGTATTATATCCTTCTCAGTCAAAAGCCAAATTTCTACTCTTGGGCTGCTGAATTTTCTTACATGTGTTGTCAGTTTCACCAAATATTTATATATATTGTTCCTGGTGGACTTGTAAATTTATATTAATTTATATTAATTCATATCCTGGGTGATGGCATCATCCAACTCTTTCTTTAACTTTATGTTTCACAAGGAGTTCCGTAAGTTCACACCTGTGTCTATCATATAACGCTATCAGCTCTTGGTGTAATAAGGAATTCTCCACAAGCCCAGTAGGATACTTCTATATCCTTTAATCTTTTGTGCATTCCTTAAAATACAGGTCTTCCTACTGTCATTTCCTATATTCTAGTAATTTTTTTCACAAAATATAGTCAGTTCCAGTGGAACATACAAGCTTACATTAGCATTCTCAACATCAGTATACATCATTTCTGTTTGTAGCCATGCCTCAATATCAATAAATGTATTTGTGTGACTAAGATTTACAGCTTTAGATCTGTTAAAATAATGTTGCTGATCTGCAGGTAACGACCCACTCATTTGTGAATCAGAATCAAAATGTAGAGTTTACAGTACCTGCATTTGCCCGCATTGCAGTTTGTGGTCCCTGCTGTTGCTGTTGTTGTACTTGCAATGAAGCTATATCAGACACTTGCTGGGTTAATAACTCCACCAATTGTGTTAAATGAACAACAGAAGCTTGTAGAGAGGCAAGTTCCAAGTTTTGGTTCTCCATATCCATGCTAGACTTCCCACCAGCAGCCATAGCAGCTGTTCACAAAGGTGCAATTTACAGAACTAAACAACTATATGGACAAATGTACAAATGAACCAAACTGCAGTAGAATTTAGCAATTTAATAATAAAACTTTATAAAGGCAACAATTGCCTGCAATTTAATAACACATTGCTAAAAATCTGTTAAAATATACAAAGGATACGCGTTTTCGTTTGCAGTATATAACACTCAAACTTCTTAGGATCCATTTTAAAATCATCACATGAAGGTGCTTTTATATGCTCTGACTGTCACATGACTATACTCTTAAAGAGAACCTGCCTTTAAAACTATAAGTAGTTTAACCATACAAAACACTTTGAAAATCATCATTTACTGTAGTTGGCATGCAGGTTTAAAATACTTGCTATAGACATTGCATCATTTAAACCTGGATTCATAGTAGTATTCAGGTAAATTTGGCAACTTAATTCTTTTTGTTCTAAAACAGTTTGCCACATCCCACCCTTTAAATGAGCATGCACCTTCTCCAATATTATAAACTGAAAAGTGTGTACCCACTGGTTTGCCAACTGGGTCACAGATAGGATGCATCAAACTAGAAGTTACCACCACAAAGAGTCCAGTCACCAGTGGAGTCCCCCAGGGTCCTGTTTTGGTATCTCTCCAGTTTGGCATCTACTTCTCTGAAGTAAAAGCCAATACCAAAGGTCTCTGGCTAACTAACCTGGTAGATGACTGCAAGCTAGGAACAGTAATTAAATCCCTGAATGACTTATCCATGCTGCAGGAAAGTTTGTCCTTAAATAAATAACTGGTACCAAAGTCATGGGCTGAAACTAAATCCAAAAAAAGTACATTATTGTATCCTTGGGAAATCATCTGCCCAGGAAACCTGCAACAAAGACAAAGTGTATTATAAAACTAGAAGGAAGTGGTTTGAGAAGTTTTATGATGCGGGAGATTTTTATGGTGATTTTGTTAAATAAGTTATCAATAAAAAGCAGTATGAAATATAATATCCTGGAGGAGAGAAAATGTAACCAATATAATGAGGAAGAAACAGCAAAATAGAGTTTAAACAAGGCACAGTTTTAGAGAAAGTTTAAAAATGAATACGAATGGGAGGGATTTAAATATATAACCCTGGATATGATAAACAGAAAATATGAGAAAGGAAGGAAGTGTGAAATTGAAAATGGGATATAATTTTGTTTGTGACAATTTGGAGAATATGGAAGAGAAGACATGAAGGAGTGATGTACAATGAAGAGTGGAAAGATGAAGATGTTTTAGGAAAAATAAAAACATGGTTATGGGGAAAGGCTGGGGGATAAATGAGGGAAAGCAGATTTGGTAATATGATGATGATGATATGGTTTATAAAAATATAGGAAGCATAAACCTGTGTAACTGTAAATGATGTAAATAAATCAAAAGTTTCATGTTATGGAAATGTTGGTGAGAATAGCTCAAATAAATGGAAATAATGTAAAAAAAATCAATAAAACAACCTTTACTTTTTTCGGTAAGTAGCATAAGTTCTTTTGCATCTACCTGAGCTCCCACTAAATCAGGCAGATGGGACCTTGGTTTAACATCTCTTGTGAAGGATGACCCATTCAGGAGTGCTGTACCCCCCTTATACTGCTCTATACTGTCAGCACTGGAAAAGTTAACCCAAGCACCTGGGCTGGGAACAGATCTCACAACCTCACGATCTTGTTGTTTAGAGTATTAAAGTAGATAAAGGAAGAGAATGAGATTTTAATAGCGATGTTTAAATATAAGTACAATCAATTCTAAGGGATGATGAGAATAAGAACAAAAATAGAAAATAACATGTAAATGAAGAAAGTAAAACAAACAGAATAAACAGCTGTATTTAGTAACCCAAATTCCCCTTCAGCATTACTCATTTACAGCCTAACACTTGTCAGTGGGTTTAATCTTGAACCCCAAAAGAAAGAAATCAACAACTGCACAATTTCCTTTTTTATTTTACCGGGATCATATAAACATTTGACATATATGCTATTTTCCCATTAATACCCTATTAACTAGATAAACCTTTTTATTTAATTCTAATCTATATGTCCTCTACAGAACACATTTATTTTATCAAAGCCTCCCATTGCATCATAACTACATGCTTATTCCCAAATGTTATTCATAGCAGAGACATCTCTTTCATTGAAAAATACCCCTCCACCACCACCAGTTTTTACCACATCACCCAAACCCTTGTTTTTTTATATTTATTCAAGGTCATTCCCATTTGCTTTGAATATCTTTTCAGACAAACCCACACTTCCCTCATCCTATGTATATTAAAACTACTAGAATCACCATTTCCTTTTGCATCACATATCTAACATATTTCATTGTATAAGCTACATCACTCACCATCTCATTCATTACCAGTGCAAACAACATTCCACTCATGGGCCATGCTTGTTTAATACCACACTTCATGCATATTTCTTTATCCAACCACACATTCACTAACATTCTCATCAACACTTCTATTATTCTGATATGTTGACCTACATGCTCTCCTAATTCTGTTATCTAGTCTATACTTCTCCGTAACATCCCAAAAAGCATCATGGCCTGCTACATCAAATGCCTTGCTAATATCGCCTACCATAAGTTTCACATCATCCCTTCTACATCAGCCATGATTTCTCTCACAACCAATAACAAATACTTGACATCCCTGCCATTTTATAACATATTTACATTCTTCCATATTATCCCTCATCCCTCCTTCCATTCTCCTCTATGCCATCTGGGTCCGACGACACTGAATCAACATTCACTTTCGTAAGTATTTCATCTACTTCATTAATAGTACCTTCTTTTTTCAAAATGTCCTTAACTCATTCATTTTGGAAGTCGTTTTATTTTCCATTCTCTCTTATTTTCCATCCGTTTACTCTTATACATATTTCTACATGCTGCACTACAATAATTATTTGGCTTTGTTTTCTTTTTACCTTTCTATCTTCATTCTTCTCTTTCATTATACTAATATCCTCCTTTATTATTTTACTGAAATATGCAGATGCCTCCTCCCTTGTAAATAATATCTCTACCTAAACAGCAATGCCTTTATTTTCTCATTTTTATATATTTCTTTTTCCATATCACGATAATGTCCGTAATTATTCTTTACATTCTTTAATACGTTTCTATAAATGTTCATATACTTCTTTTTGTCTTCCTTTCTTACATCATCCTGCCACCGATAATAAACAAAAACAATCTGACAAGTTTTTATAAAAGTCCTTCATGGTTATATGATTCCTCAATAACTGCAGTACTTCCTACTCTCCAATTTCATCTCATAATTTCTGATTTATTATTTTTATTCTTTTTATCCCCTTTCCTACTTTAGTGTACTCCCTTTCTTCCATCACTCCATCCATATTGCTCAAAAGTCTGAGACACCTGTCACAACTGTATCACCATCTGCTGCCCCTAAGCCTTCTGATAATACAAAATAATCAATTTCAAATCCAACTGCCCCTCCCCCCCCATATAAGTCATTGACTTTTGCTCCACGTAGGTAATTTACCATATTTTAGTACTTCCTATATTTCCATACATGATTCCCTTTCTTATCTCTGCATAGGTTCATAGCTGTAGACTAGATTAACAGCTTTAAAGGCCTTTATAAACCTAGCAGTGCAACTTAAAAGTGGCCCACAAATGTTTGTATCTTAAACATTTATATAGGGGTTGTATGTTAGTTTGAACATTATTTATTGACTACCTCTGTCCATCAGAGATCAGGGCACCAGACCAGGGGTGAATTTCCCATCCACTGGTCCAGCTTATGCTTGAATAGGATTTATGATGGACTCCATTTCACATGGATGGGGAGCCTATTCCAGAGAATCAGAATTCTCTGACAAACATTTCTGTCTCTACAACATGTCCTATATATGTCACAAGCAAAATTCAGTCCTTAAATCTAGTAGTTCTGATGCTGTTCACTTTGTGGATATGTAAACAATTAATCAGAGCTGGATCCAAGTATACCTTGTATGCCAGGTATGGGTCACCTCCCAGTAGTCTGATTATAGAAACAGAACTTTGAGGTGATACACATAGGATATTGTGTTTTTGCCCTGTGTTATTTTTTTCTTTTTGTAAGGAATCTTTGCAGACATTCCAATTGCTGCATGGGTCTTATCAGATGCATACTAAAGGGATGGGACTATACCCAATGACTGGTCTGATGAGGGCTGAATATAGTGGCACAATGACCTCTCCATACCTAGTTGTCATGCCTCTACTTATAAGTTGAGCAGCACAGTGGCTGACTTCCCAAAAGGTACTATTATGCATTTTGTAGCATTGCGTTTGAAGCTTTTGATTTGGCATTTTTGTCTATGTTAGACTCTCTTGTAAGATGTTAGAGTCTTGGGGGGATTCTGTAACTGCTCCTAAATTATAATCATTTGTAAACTTAGTGAACCAGAGGCCTTTGCTATTGGTCCTGACTTCCAAGAATGTATATTCCAAAGAGAAACGGGCCTAGCGTGGAGCCCTGAGGGACCCTGCTGATGACTGGTCTCTTTGTTGAGTGGGCTTCATCAATCCTAACTTCCTGGATCCTATCTCTGAACCAGCTGGCTATCTAGCATGCTACTGTATATAGGGGTTTATGCCCAATTCTGTAAGCCTGTTTACAATGCCTGAGTGGAGTATTATGCCAAATGCCTTAGCCAGATCAAGGTAAGAAGTTTGCTGCATTTTTCCCCATCCATTGCCTTGGAGAACTTCTCAAAGACATCCACCAGGTTTAGTAGGAATCATCTTTCGTTGACAAAACCAAACTAGGTTTGTTCCAGTGTCTGAAAGTTTCACAAGTCTCTGTTGATCATTTCCTTGATAATTCATTCCAAGGCTTTGCATAAGAAACTAGTCTGACTAATGGGTCTATAGTTTTCAGGGTCTGTTGATGGTCCACCCTTATGAAGAGGGATGACCATTGAAGTCCTCCATTCTTGTAGCACAGATCTTGTTCTGAGATTATAGTTAAATCGTGACTACAGTAGTCCTGATAGATTGTAATTTAGGGTATTCAGGAGTCATCCTAGGATATTATCTGGTTCCACTGAGGCTTTGTTCTTGGCTCTAGTGAACACAACCAGGATCTGCTCCCAATTTACAGTTTGTGAGGTTATATTTGAAGGTATTTTATGGGGAATGGCTGGAGGGGGCTGAGTGGGAAGTAAGGCTGGAAATGAATTTGTCAGACAGTAGATTCACTATATCACTTAGCTCAGTGAATGTGGTGCCATTAACCACCAGTTTGGGACACTGTTGTATGCTGCCTTTGAGGTTTCTGACATAACTAAAGAAGGCCTTATGGTTATCTTTTGCCTGGCAGCTATCATGACTTTGAGATCAGCTTTCTTGGTCTTGATAAGTTGTCTTAGTTGCCTGTTTAGTTTGATGTGCAAGTTTTTATCTTTCTGGGAGTTACACTTCCTGATTTAGCAATGATTTTTCCCTTTTTGTTGTATAACCTATTTAATTTAGGATTCCACCAGAATGGTTTGTTTTAGAGTTAGTTTTGGGCTTACTTCTGATAAGTACAGTAGTCTCTATGCAGCCATCAATGTGGGTGTACAGAGTCTCTGGGAACAATTCCACATACAGTAGGTTGCTATGCTGTCCAGGTTTGGAGGGGGCTGGAATTTTGACAAACTATCGTGTAATAAAAGGTAGTTTGCTTTGGAATTGTTCCTAACTGTTACAGGGTTTACTGTGGTTACCATAGTGATTTTTATTTAGAGGAGACAGCTTTGTGATCAGACCTTACCAGGGAAGACATGACAAGTGGGCACGTGTGTGGGGGGTGGAGGTGCAGCAGTCTCCCTTTTTTGTGACTACCAGGTGTCCAAGCTGGTCAAGGGTGGTTGTGTTTACAAAGCCCAGAAATATCTGCATCTGCAAACTTGAGGACATACTTGATTTCCAATCTATAGAAGAGCACTTAAAGTGCGCCATGAGTAATGTGTTTGGTTGAATGGTGAGTGACTTCATTAGGGATAAGTATGAGCAATGGGTTTTGTTGGACATAGAGGGTGACCTATAGCTTGCTAGAATACGGTATGGGACTTTACGTATAGTAATCTGCACAATGGAAAGACCCCAGCACATCATCCTACCCCTTAAATCACAATCATCAGGATATTATCAGGTTCCACTGAGGCTTAATATAATTTTCACATTAACTACTACATAGTTTAATATTTCCTGAAACAGATTCTCTTTCCTTGTTAGTTATATATGCATATAATGCAATAACTTTATAAACATGTTCTCTCAACCTCACATCCACAACAAGTTAACCTTCCTATCCTTACCAACATTACGTCTAGTATTTAAAATCTTTTACACAACACAGCCTCTCCAGAACAACTTTCACTTCCTTAGTTCCATACTATATTTCCTCAACCACAATTATTTCTGTTTGCAGTCTTTCTTCACTTGTTAGGAATCTTATATCCTCTAACAGAATAACATCCATGCCACATTTGGCACACTATTACACTATCTCTATCCTTCTTACAGTGTTAATAATACTGTTCACTTTTACAGAATGCACTCTAAAATTGTTGCTTTTCTTTCTTTTTAAATCTATGGAAATATTTTTATAATTTTACATTTTAACATTGACAACCAATCATTCATTTTGATTTAGGCCAACAGAAGCACCAATGTTCATGCCAAACTCCTCCTCCTGCTGCTCCAGTATACTCTCTTCTGGTGAGTATCCCTCCAGTGCCATCCTCCATAAAAGAATACAGGAATTTCACCTGATACCCTGGCCAAATTTCCTCTATTGATATAAATACCACTTCAGGTCTCTTTTGAAAGGAGGCCAGTAACCTAGTGGGACTAACCCAGTCAAGAAAGGATAAATAAATCTGTGTAATGAAACAAGATTATTGCATAGCAGTAGAAACTGATGTTTTTCTTAAAGTAACAAAACTGCAATGGCCTAGCGGTGACTCTTTGGAACTTAACTGTAGAGGATGAGGCAGGATTTGTCTCTATGGACTTGTTGGAGTTTTGCATTTGTACAGTTTTTAAAGTAATCAATACTATTGGAATTTAATAATTTGTTAATTAGTTAATACACAAAAAATGGAATTCCTGCATTGTCAAAAGGTATGGGGAAGTCAGAAAATAAGGCTATTACAATGCACGAACATCTGAATTCTGAGTATATACATTTATATATATACATATATATATATATATATATATATATATATATATATATATATATGTGTAGATATATATATATATATATATATATATATATGTAGATATATATATATATATATATATATATATATATATGTAGATATATATATATATATATATATATATATATATATATATATATAGATATACAAATAGATAGATATAGCTATAGATATAGATTTGTATATAGATATGCTAAGTCTGCCAATCAGAATAAGACCAGGAAGGGAAACATTATAAGTTGTTCATGCACTCGTTTCTTTAACATTTTCTGCTATGAAGAGAGCATAGCAAACACTTAGTAATTTGAAAGAAAAAAAAAACACTGAGCACCCATTATTATGGACATGCCTAATATTAGCTTTTTTCCAGAGTAAAAGCATGAGTCACATAGCAGTGCTTCTTTGGGAATGTATGGAAAAAGGATATCCAGTACGAATGGTAGCAAAGCGTAGAAAGTACGATGTGGTGTTAAATCTTAACAGCTATTAGAGAATCCTATATAACATTTGAAATGTTTATTGAGATACTTTTCACCAGCATGCTTTAAGTGATACTGACACGATGATGGGATGTCTAATCTTAACAGCTATTAGTGAATCCTATGTAACATTTGAAATGTTTATTGAGATACTTTTCACCAGCATGCTTTAAGTGATACTGACACTATGATGGGATGTTTAATCTTAACAGCTATTAGAGAATCCTATGTAACATTTGAAATGTTTATCGAGATACTTTTCACCAGCATGCTTTAAGTGATACTGACACTATTAATATTCTACCAATATCGAACTGCTTGTTATAGTGACTATGACAGGTCGCGATGGGGTGTTTAATCTTAACAGCTATTATAGAATCATATGTAACATTTGAAATGTTTATCAAGATACTTTTCACCAGCATGCTTTAAGTGATACTGACACTATCAATATTCTACCAATATCGAACTGCTTGTTATAGTGACTATGGCAGGTCGCAATGGGGTGTTTGATCTTAACAGCTATTAGAGAATCCTATGTAACATTTGAAATGTTTATTGAGATACTTTTCACCAGCATGCTTTAAGTGATACTGACACTATGATGGGATGTTTAATCTTAACAGCTATTGGAGAATCCTATGTAACATTTGAAATGTTTATCAAGATACTTTTCAACAGCGTGCTTTAAGTGATACTGACGCTATCAGTATTCTACCAGTATCGAACTGCTTGTTATAGTGACTATGACAGGTCGCAATGGGGTGTTTAATCTTAACAGCTATTAGAGAATCCTATGTAACATTTGAAATGTTTATCGAGATACTTTTCACTAGCGTGCTTTAAGTGATGCTGACACTAGCAATATTCTACCAGTATTGAAATGCTTGTTATAGTGACTATGAAGGGCTAAGGAGATAGAGCGTATGTGAATGCATATGCCGCAGCATTAGAGCTTACTCTTAATAATATACTAGAAAATAACATATCCCTTTTTTATAAAGTATATGGAATTTAACCACTGATACCCATTTAGGTTATATTATTAACATTACTTCACTTGCATGTTACTGGTCAGATACATGTCATAAAACCTAAAGATTATGAGCATCAGTTTTTACAACATTGTCTCATTAGAGACAGCATGTACTGGGTTAGAAATGTGTGAAATTACCATGTATCTGATTGGCTGTTATTAACACATCCATATCTAGATGCAGATGTAACATTTAGAGTTATGGTCTCACATCATCTTTGATTTCTTTCTGTTATATACTGACTTGCTTTCCTTCTCAACAAAACAGGGCTGCATGATTAGCACGTCTTGGTAACTCTAGGCCATTACATGGTTCTTGTATATTTCTGTAATCTACAATTTTTCATTTGTTTGCATGTACCTATCTTGAGCAGAAGCCTTCTGCTCCTACTGTCAAATCTTACATCTCCAATTACAAAATAAAAGATCTGTCACTTCTGCTTGTTGACATCTCTATACTTGCTGAATTCTGAATGATCTCCTTTCTTCTGACAAGATGACTTTCTGCACTGCCCATAATAAGAATATTTCCACAGCTAATTATGCCTTAACTGGATTCTCTAGTATCAGCAAAAAAGTTGAACTGGGAACTGTATTCTTTGATAATTTTCCTAGAAATAACTGTTCTGCTGAGAGGCTTGAGTTCTTGTTATGGTACATTCTTACATTCCAAAATTGCAACAAGACAATTCTAATATGGCAACTTACCTCGTTCATTTGATTCTTTACTGTTTGAATGGTTCTGTATTTCTGGTTGATGGTTTTCATGGAAGTGTAAGTATCTGTTTAAATGTATGCTCTAACTCAAACTGTTGTAACTCCAGGTTCATACAGTATGGCCCACCGTCTGTTGCGACATCATGATATCTGCCTTATCTGAAAAAAACAGTCTTCAGTGCAGTCATTACACTGTCTTTGTAGTTATCTATGAACTCAATCAAGTCAGGGTACTTTGACAAAAATCTACATTTATTAAATACATGGCTTCTTTGAAATGAAACACATCTCCTCCTGCACTGTTCCATGGTTGTCTTGATACCGTTCTGGCTAACATTTCTTCTCTTAGATTGTTACTGTGGCACAAATTGTACATATCACAGTGCTGAATGACATGTTCTCTCTGTGTATACATCCCTGAGTAATTTCTAAATCTTTGGCTCTTATCTTGCACATTTAAAAATTCCAGGAAATAATTAATATGTTCTTTCTCAAGCATCTGGTCTCTCAACTGATTGGCAGTTTTCAATATTAAGCCTAGGTCACAATGTCCTTTCCTCTATGAATAATAAATATAACAGGATTAATTTTAGAAATGATAATTTTTTTCTACCCTATCTCTCTATGATATTTTTTTTCAGTAGCTGCATTTCTAACTAATTTAGTGGCATTTCTAAAGCTCTTTTACTCTTTCTGTCTACAGTAAAACTGGTATCACACAAGGAATGTCTAACGCTGTGTCTATCAATTCTTTATTCTGTTCTGAAATATGGTAAAAAACATTGCTCCATTCGGAAGGTCACACTTTTTTTAACTTAAGTGCTTTTGCTCCTAACAATCCACAGCACTTCATCAGAATGGTTACACATCACTTCCAACAATTAAATTTTTAGTATCTGGCAATGTCTAAACAGCCTAATTTCTTCATTCATTTGCTTGTGAGAAAGACTTGAAAGGAAGTTCAGACACCTTAGTAGATTAAAATCTTCATTTTCCACTTTGCTCAGGAATACTCAGGACATGTCTGTCATTATAATAAAAGCAAGCTACCTGTCTCCAATTAGACAGCTCAGTTAGCATCCTTTTAATTGTTTTCAATTAAACATCACCATAAAGTTTATTTGCAAACCAAACAAGGATAAGTGGCCATAAAACAAGCTTTTTGAAACTACTAAACTCATCTGATAACACAAAGAGAAGCTTAGAAAATTGTCAGTGTTGATGTGACATCCCAACTCCATGTAGAAAACTGGATAAAAGGGGGTTGTAGTTGGATTGATGGATGGATATATTTATAGCTGTATCTTTATATAACCCAGCAGGCCTAGCCACTCAGGGTGTGAACACTGGCTCTATGTGATAGTCACAGCTGATTTGAAACTCCAACTATGTGTACAAAGTGGGAAAAATGTGGTCAATGCCAAGAGAGAGATTTTCTTTCCTGTCTATATTTCAATTTAATTTTACTTTTCTATTGTATTCAGCAGTTTTAGAGCTGCTCATATACACAAAAATCTACAAATGCTTTAAAAGGTAATGATCTATCTCTGCTTATTCCTTAATTAAGTAATTCTACATTTCAGCATATTTGATTTATGGCTATGGCTCAATGACTAAAGTGCAATGATTTTGTGACAAAAATTTGTTGGTGCAACCTCAATGCAGTTTATTTGGTGAAAAAGGACTTTCAAAAGTCATAAAACACATAAAAAAGCTTCTGCTTTTAGCAGTGTGGAGTTTTGTACCTAATAACCCTGCTCCCAGTAAATACTATTGGTGAATCTAGTAGAAAACAGAAATTCTTCAGATATCATAGTCTTGAAATTTAAAAACAAAATCCCAAAATTTGACTCTACAGTTTACACATTAAACCCCCGGATTCACTATTCTTCCATGCAGGACTAGTTTAGTCCTGCACGGAAGTGGCCGTTTAGGAGCAGCACTGCACCGCAAAAGGCATATTAATGAAGGCACACTGCCTGAGCTCCTAAATGGACACAGAGCATGTATGAGTGCAAGGGGTGTGTCTGAGATCAGAGCTCTCAGAATATACATGCCCCTGCAACCGAGAACAGCAGGTTTGCAAAAAGAATGAGTGAGACCACTCATAGGTGTTCACATACCCCCAGCAACATCACTCCAAGTTTATAAGAGCAATAGTGAAAATATTAAATATAAACAAGCTAATTTTTTTTATCAAACAGATACAATTTAACCATAGGTGCAAAGGTTTGCCCATTGCTTAGCTATGTTTATTGCAGCTTAAATGCACAAGAGGATAGAAATCAAGATATATGCAAATGAAGCAGTACTGCAATAGTGTAGCGGGCAGAGCATTTGCCTTATGATCAGTCATTCCTGGTTTGAGTCTCACTCTAGTACTTTCCATGTCAAATCACTTTATGAACAATATATTTTATTGCATAACCTACTAAATAACATATATTTGTGAACTGGAGTACTGCATTAAATGCAGATGTGAGGTGTCATTGTCATAATGTTGTAAAATCCGTAGATAATCACTAGTGCCTCATACAGCATATGTACACAGGAATCAGGGATACAAATCAAAGGTACAATGTGTAATGAATGATAAATCCATACAGTGCCTAAATCCACCACCTTCCCAAGGACCATTTTACATTACTGTCAAAATTAGTGCGGAGATTATCGGGATTAACCACTATTAAGCAAGAGTAAGCATATTTAAGCAATAGTAAGTGGGTTTAAGCCCATTTGCGTGGGGATAAGCCATACGCACACAGGTTAAGCACTATTGAAGCTAACTATCTGTAAGCATATTTAACCGGAGGTTAGCATTGCTTACATGAGTGCAAACCCCTGCAAACCCACTTACAATTGCTTAAAAGTACCTTAATCACTCTGTATGCAACAGACGCTGTTCTGGCCAGAAACAAAATAAACAGTCTTTGCAGGTCTTGAACCCAGGACCCTGTACAATATTAGTGACCACTAAGCCATCATAACAGTACATAAAATAGAGGTATCACCAAACAGATCCTCACTATAGGAAAATCAAACTTAACATGTGAATGGAATCTATATACAGTTTTATGTTGTATAACCTACTACATAACATAAATATGTGAAGTAGAGTACTGCATTAAACCCAGATGTGAGGTGTCATTGTAATAAAGTGTTGAAATCCCCTAATAAACACAAGGACCCCATACAGTGTATGTACACATGAATTATGGATTCCAAACACATATATAACATGTAATGAATAAATCAATGCCAAACAGCAAATAGTATGCAGATTAAAAATTAAGCAACACTAAGCATTGCACAGCCCAGCTTAGTAGGTGTAAGCAATGTGTAGGCCAGCTAAATCAGTTTGCCCATTGGTATACCCCGTTAAGCAATGCCAGTCTCAGGTAAGCAGGTTTGCCCGTAGCTTAGCATTTTCAAAACTGTCTAATCATAGCAAAGTGTGGGAAATCAACCCTATTTAAACCCAACAGGCGGGCCGTGGGAATACATCCCATAACTGGTTGCAGCTTCCTCCTGTAGGCACTATGACTGGTATGGGAGATGGTGTGTGCTTTCAGGCACAGTGCTGGGGCATCCAGGAGTCCAGAGTCATGGCAGGACTCCTTGTTAAAGATCATGACCAGAGACTGCTGCAGGGCCAGTACCAGGGTTCCCAGTACAAAGCGGAAACCTGGGACTGTCTCTCCTGTGACCTCACCAGTGCCACTGGCATACCTCAAACTGGTGAGCAGGTCAGGTCTATGCCGATCTGAAGCAGATAAAGAGGAATATCTTGAATCAGTGGATCCAAGAGGCTAGGAGGACAGGGAATGTCCCAGCCGTGTGTAAGTATCAGTCCACTACCTGTTTAATAATTACCAGCTCATGTATATTATGGATAGGTATGGCTAAATATTCCTCTTATGTCTTTCACAGTGGCAGATGAGTGGGCTGCAAACCAGGAAGCCCATGCCTATAGAGTGCAGCAGTTGTGACGCGAGGCAGGTTAGTAATACTCTTACATGTACTGTCATAGGAAATAAATCTAAAAGTAGTAGTAAGTTAATCACCTGTATAAAACCTGTATTGTTTAAGGCATGTACTGCATACACCAGAGAATATGGCAGGAAGAGTCTAATAAAGGTTTTATGTAAATAAAAGCATAATGGCATAACAATAAAGGTCTAACTGCTGGACTGCATGTGTTTACTCTGGTATCATATGGTAATGTAGCATTGCAATCTCTTAATAGTACTGCTGTATTAAGCACTGTTAGTCACACTGTGCTACATAAATAAAATGTGTAGGAATGTCTGTATATGTCTGTTGTAATAACAAGATGTCATATAGTCCAACTGAGAGAGACTTAGACAGAAAACAGTGAAAAAATAGATAACATAATCCAAATAGCACTCTCAACTGAGATGTGAACTGTTGTATTTTTAGCACAGACAGCCATGATTCTAATCCTGGGAGTGGTAGTAGGCTGTATGCAGAATCATACCCCACAACTGTACAGATATGTCCAGAATGTCCAGTTAATTGGCCCATATCTGCTGCCTGTCACCCTGTCCCCCTGGCAAATCAGTGGGAAGATCCCAGACGTTTAGGCAGCAAATAAGAAATACAACTGATTGTCAGACATCTATAAGACCAAACCTGTCACTCTAGCAACTCCCCAAAATGTTATGAGAGTAATAAGCCAAGTATGTCCCATCTCCATCCCCATGTTGTGAAGCTGTGACCAGAGTGTGCAGTAACACAGTGAGACACGTATGTGCATAATACTAATGTGGAATCTGGGAATATGTGTGGCAGCATTCAGGTAGTGCGAACAAACATTGCCCCCACACGTCTGTACATTATGAAAACTGTGACTAGAAATAAAAGACTGATATCCTGTACTGGTACTGTTTACTCTGGTATTGTATGGCATTGTTAGTGTTGCAGTTGCTCTGAATAATAAGGCATTACTCATCACTGCCACCCACACTGTACTACATAATACAACTGACTAGGAAATCCTGTATAGGAGTGTTGTAATTACAAGGTCAGAATGTAAAACCACAGGAGACTTATAGACAGAAATCAGAAAAGAGATACACAGCAATATCTATATAGCACACTCAACTGTGATAGACACTGTTTTATTTATAGCAGACACAGCCATGGATCGAATCTTGGGAGTGGTAGTAAGCTGTATGCAGAATCATACCCCACAAGTGTACAGCATTGTCCAGAATATCCAGTTAATCGGCCCATATCTGCCAGCTGTTACTCTGTCCCCTTGGCATATCAGTGTGCTAATCTCTGACATGTAGGCAACATTCCATGTCATATAACTGACTGTCAGGCCTGTGCATATTTGGAAAATGTCAATTAAAACAAATCTGTCATTGTACAACTCACCAAAGGTTTAAGAGGGCAATAGTCAAAATATGTCCAGATTCACCTGCATGTGGTCAAGACATGCCCAGAGAGTGTGCAATAAGAGATGGACAGGTATGTGCATAACATCAACCTGGAATCTGGGAATATATGTAGAAGCAGTTAGGTAGTGTTAACAAACAATACCTCCACAGGTATACCAGGTAAGAGGTGTATACTGCAGGTAAAACTCAGTTCATGTATATAGTTGTCTACATCCATACCACTGTCCAAACTAAGGCCATAGAATAGTGTACTAATACCTGTAAGGTACAGATCACAGCACTGACTAGGAAAGTAATGAGAACTACAGGAATATACTAGTTGTTAATTGACATCCCCCCCCCCACCATACCTGCAACAATAAACTAAATACACAACTCAATCGGTATGTGCTCCATTAACTCTACTGTTGGGGCATATGTCCTATTGTCTGATAAATACTTAAATTTGTTTCTATGCATGTGCCATGTTGAAATACTCCCACACTGGCGGCATGCTGCCATCAATGTACAAGCATGCTGTTGTAATGGCCACTGTGGTTCCATATATGCATGCGTTCTATTTGCTATGTAACTGTTTCATATCTGGTGTTTTGGGTCAATGGGAATATCTATGCATGCTGTTATACCTAATCCTGGAATGTGTTGACTATTACTAACCCACATATGTTGTAAAATTGAAACACCATAGCACGTTTGGGAAGGTCAGTCCCAGCAGACCCACCTGTCCCACCTCATCTGGCCATGGCACCGGGCATCAGCAAATCTGGGACCCACCCTGGGACCTCCTCATCGGGTGGTCCTGCACCACCTTCGGGTAGAACCACCTCAGGGGATGGGGCTCGCCCCCCTGGGATCGGGCGTGGACAGGACACTGTCACCAGGTCTGGGGCATGGTGTGTAGCTAGCTCCACAGGGAGTTTGTAGATCTGCTATGCCATCTTGAGGGCCGTGCCACAACTAGAGGGTCGGCCTGGCCCTCCTACTCAGCTCCTGGCACAGCCACCTTTGGGGCTGTGAAGGTGCAGTGTTGACTGCCCATGGTTGGGGACCTCAGTCCCACTGTATCCACTAGGGGGCTCATCAGCTTCCGATTTCCAAACACTCCTCCCCATCAAGGTGTTTACCCCCACATGTGACATGTACCACCCCCGTATGATGTCTTGTCTGTCTTGTCTGCCTTGTCTGTTATCCTACCCAACCTACCTCCCCAAATATACCTACTATTCCTCCTCAACATCCCACTCTCACTTGAAAATAAAAAAAAGGGCAATCTGTTCCATTTCACAGACGTAGCTGTCCATTTCACAGACGTGTCCACTGGACACATGTTATCTGGTCTAATTGGCTTCACAACATATTATTGTAGTACTCACCCCTCTCTCAGGGGTTTGAGTATCCAAATTTATCTCCAAATTCAGTGTATATGCACAGATGTTGCTGTAGAAGAAATGTGCAGCTATGGACCTTCCCTACACCCATCCTGCACATCCCAAGCTATTTTACCTACTGTCTTTCCCTCTTTGTGCCCCTTTTTCACCACTTTCCTATCAACCCTTTTTCATTTCATTTAAAGAAATTAGCATGGGGGTAAGTGGGAGTAAGCACTTTTAAGCAGCATAAGCGGGTTTAAGCTTGTTTGCATGGGGGTAAGCAATGCCTACACAGGTTAAGCAATTAAGAAGCTAAATCAGTATAAGAAACTGTAACTGGAAGTTAGCACTGCTTACCTCTGTGCAAACCTCCTTACAACTGCTGAAAAGTGCCTTAATCACTCTGTATCCAACGGCCCTTGGTGTGCCCAGCAACAAAATAAACAGCCTGTGCAAGGCTCAAACCCAGGACCCTGCAAACCATAGCCAAAGTGATTTGCCACTAAGCCATGTCAGACATACATAACCCTGATATGTTTACAAACATATCATCCATCACAGTCATTCAACAGTACAGAAAATGTATTTATACATGTAGATGTATGTGTGTTTGTGTGTGTGTAGATTTATTTATATATATATATATATATATATATATATATATATATATATATATATATATATATATAAGAGAACATAACAAATATATATATGACCAAAGGCACCGTTAATGAGGGTCAGGGGGCCCAAGCTAAATACATCTTGTAAGTACTGATATCACCCCCTCTCCCACAGCTAAACAGATCTGCCCTTTAATACAGTACCAACTGTTGCATGTCCCATACCCAGGACCCGACACACCATGGGCACAAGACGTTAACAGTAATCCATCCCACCTGTATGATGTCAGGATGGTATCAATAACATATCTTGCAGTACACTCTGGCTACCATAGGTGATGTACAACGTGGAAGCAATAAACATTCCAAAGATACAAATATACACACACATATATACAGATATACATATATATATATCTATCTATATATATATATATATATATATATATATATATATATATATATATATATATATATATACACACACACACACACACACACACACACACACACACACACACACACACACACACACACACATTGATATATCTAACTACACATACACACACAGAGAAATGTAAAGGAAGATACATATTTAGAATGTGCACACCATACTGAACAGCCAATATTCCTACAGTTGCCACCTTATCAAATGCACAGTGTATAAGTCACCCATAGAAAAGACAATTGTTGCCTGAAACATATACCCACAGAGAAGTCAAAGGATATGACACACGCACAGGTCTGCATACATAAGAAAGTTTTATTTGTGTACTGTCACAGTTGTATATGCCATGTCATACGGCTGTTTAGACTTTGAAATGCATACAAACAGGTTAATGCAACTCTCAAGCAGATCATTTAATACAATAATCTGAAAGCAGAACATATGTTGCTGTCCAGGCCAAGGCCTTCAAGTAGTACAACAGTAAAGACAGACAGGGCTAAAGGATAACAATCAATCAACAGTAAGTAGTGCAGATATATGGTCCAGCAGCCTCTAACTACACTCTGTACTCAATCCCTAGGGGGACAAGACTTAACTTGACACAATGAGATGTA
>NC_056749.1:849913699-849998699 GCF_019279795.1 Protopterus annectens | reverse complement strand
TCAAGTCAGATGATGTCACATATAGCAAACTGGTCATGTAGGCTGCCTAGTAACATACCCTTACACTACGGGGGTTGCAGGAATGTCTAGCAAGTACTGGCTGTGCAGTACCTGTGTCAGCAATTGCCTGGACTCTGCAGATGTGTGGCCTATGGGTTAGGGTAATCATATATGACAGTTGTACCACAGGAAACATCAGCCAGGCCTCTGTACAGGTAGTGTATGCATAACAGAAGAGGTCCCCAAAAGTCATGCATTGCAAAGTGTACTGGTGTACCATGACCACACTGGAAACCTACAGACAGTATCATGTAAGATACATGTGCTGCACAACCAATGCCTCACACCATCTCAGGGCCACCATCCCCATCTGTACTGTGCCAGTGCCAGTGTACACCTGTATGTTTGCCATTCATTAGCTGGGACTAGGCTGTTACACGTGGTGTTCAGTGTTTGGGACACTGCAAACTGACACACATGTGTAGGTCATAGTTGTCACGCATCTGCAAAAAGGCTGAAGGTGGAGAGGGGGTGTCATCATGACACACCAGTGCACTGCAGCAGGGATCCTAAGGATGCTACGAATGGCTGTATCTGTGCACAGTCAGGGTCAGGAACTCTGGCAGACATAATCCTGACTCCACAGCCATAGTGATGGCAGAGTGTGAACTCCAAGGGATGTGCACATGAGTTGACCTTGCAATCATGCAGAGTTGGGGACATGTGTAGGGCAAACTGACCATATACTGGCAAATGCAGATGGCCCATGCTAGTATACCCCTGCCAGGAATAGTGACTGCTGTAGTACACATAACAGTAGGTGCAACAAACCGTCATAAGGGCATGCACACATATGCACCCACAAAGTGTATGCATCAAGGTCAGCATCAGCACAACTAACACATTTGTTAGACACTGCATTTGATTGTACAGGGCATGTGTCACATATCAGGCTCATGTAATGTTAACATATGCAGTGATGTGGTCCATATGCAGTGATGTGGTCCCATGGCATATCAAGGAAGAGGGTGTCATATCAATAGGGGTGTGTACACTCCCCATAGCCATGGGAAGGTTTGATGGTTGTCAGTGTAATAGTATTGCATTGGTCATACATGCACCAATGATGTTAACATCTGTAAATCAGACATCAGGCATTCACAAATGACATTTGTCAACATATCATCCCAGGTATATGTCGGACAAACACATAGGGGTTGGGAGCATTAGAGCAGATATAACTGACACAGTAATACACATTCAGCAATGGTGTGTTCATCTGCGAGGTATGGTGCACAGTACATGGCAGGGTGCAGAACAGGTGCACAGCAATACTGTGTACATGGGTGCAGTGTTTTCCAGGGGAAGGGGCATCACCTACTAACACAGCCCATGCATCATACACATGTATACTGTTGCTAGCATGGATTGACTATAGCTGCACTGCATGCTATTGAAAACCATATGTTATGCATGTTGACAGATGGGTAATGGGAGGTCTGTGTGCACAATCTTTGTGCAACCTCACTTGTAGGTGTGTGTGTTTGGGGGGCGTTATTTTGTCAGTAAGTGCAATCTGGTGGAATGGAGGGGGGTTGATGCATGTAGGTTGTGTGTGTTCATGTGTGTGTGTGTTTGTGTGGGTGTACATGTATATACATGTGTGATTTGTGGGGTTGGTCATATATCAATACTTCCATTTGGAATCGTGCAGTACATGGACATGGACTGACACATGAGAAAACAGGAATACGTGTCTGATATGTAATCTTAGGACAGCTGATAGTATAATAAGGTCTATAGCATGGAACATGCATTGGGAGGGAAACTATACACCAGGTATACTGTTAAAATTGCAATCAGCAGAAAGGTGAACAACTACCCACGCATGCAGCACTACAGATGCATTGGGGAATTACTAGACAACACCAGGGAGTATATCCATATATTACTGTTGTCCACACAATAAGTTGATTGAGCAATAGATCTTGCATCTACTGAGCAATAGTTACGTATGACACTCCAGTGCATGACATTATTGAGTGACCGTAGTAGCCCCTAACATATGAAGGTCATGCTCACAATGTCCGGACATACCCAGGATGAACACTGGATGACAGCAGTGAATCCTTTTAAAACCTACCCCAATCAAGTCAAAGAGGTAATGGAGTAACAGTTTGTGTGTTGTGATCACTTGTCTAGGCATTCAGAAGAATGATACGTTAATGAGTGGTATTAATGAGTGTACGTTTCCAAGTGTGATGCAGGATGGGGAACTTACGTGAATAAACTTGGGACAGTCTGTAAACTCAGGGACAAGTAGGTATTATGGTGGATATTCAGGCTGTGTGTGTTTCTGTGTGTGTGCGTGTATTTGTGTGTGTGTGTGTGTGTGTGTGTGTGTGTGTGTGTGTGTGTGTGTGTGTGTGTGTGTGTGTGTGTGTGTGTGTGTGTGTGTGTGTGTGTTTGTGTGTGTGTGTGTGTGTGTGTGTGTGTGTGTGTGTGTGTGTGTGTGTGTGTGTGTGTGTGTGTGTGTATGTGTGTGTGTGTATATGTGTGTGTGTGTGTGTGTGTGTGTGTGTGTGTGTGTGTGTGTATGTGTGTGTATGTGTGTGTGCATTTGTGTGTACTGTTATGCAATACCATACAGGTCTTAAAGTGACTTTCTTGTTTTCCCCTCACAGGTGGGGCGGTGGGTCAGCGTCCCTCCTGCATGCAATCTGATGTTGGTGCCCATACAGACACAGAAAACGATGATAGGTCTGTTGAGGCACAGGTGGGGTTGTCAGAGACCAAAACTGCGCCATTCTTTGACATCCCTCTTGTTATCCACGCCATCCCCGCATACAATCACAGTGCCTATAGATACGCCATCACCAGTGGTCATAGCAGAGGGACAGTTGGCGGTTTGTGGCAGTGCACAGGAGAGTGTGGTATCTATGGCTGCTGTATCTGGACACAGCAGGCATAGCCGGATGTCCGGCAGGGCACCACATAGTCAGATGTACCGGGGTGCTTGTGGGAGGGCCACTGGTTATTGTGCTCCTGGCAGAAGTGCTACAATTGGTACCACCAGATGCATGTTTCAGACTGTCATGGAGACACAGGCATGTATGGAACTGTACACTAGACAGGATCTGAGGCTGCAGAGGGCTGCTTTCTCATCTGTAAGTGACAACATCCATGAACTTGCAGGTGCCCTCTGTAATTATACAGCGGTCATGGATAGTTGGCTGGATGAGATGGTGGGCCTCATAAACCGTGAATTGTCTGTGCTAGAACATGTGGTGGGAGTTGGGTGATGGCCGCGTGGACGTAGGCCAGCAACACCAACATCTGGTGGTTGACGTGGATGTGCAAGGACACCAAGCCACTCTCATAGTGGCAGTACCAGCCCCAGCACTGCAGGAGGGCACTTTCCACACCACACTGCAGCAGGTCATGTGCACGTGGCCCTGGCCAGTCCCAGGAGGGACCTGGTTCAAGCGGACATATGTAATCATCAGGGGAGAGTAGCACATCGAGGCCTGTACCTGGATGTGCCCATGGAACCCCTGGCAGATACAGTCCACATATCCATAGCTGGTGGTGGTGAACTGCACACCCTGTCAGTTAAGGTCTGCAGCTGTCCAAGAAACACCTGTACAGGGCAGCCACATGGCTGAACTGTGTGCATGCATACCCACGCACTATACAGACATACCTAGGGCAACCCCATACCTACACACACCACATCACCATGCCCATATCAGCAGCTTACACCCCTCATCCACACACATGGTGTCAAACGTATGACCCACCCTAGGTCTCTGGCAAACCAACAACACACCCTGTCAATATGATGATACTTGTGCCACATCCCTGTCATCCATAACATCGATGCAGGGACAGGCTAATATGGTTCTGATACACACGGTGACTGTACTGCAGTGTACCAATGTACTGCTGTGTAACATGTTGTCAGCAGTAATGTTTAATGCTTAGATGTCAGGTAGTGTAGCTGTCAAGCCGTGATGCATTATAGCTGTTAGCAACACTGAGTGATTGTGGTCTCCATAATGTTATCCATTTATGTTGTAGGTGTACATGTGTCAGCAGGAGGATGGTCTGCTGTCATATCTCACAAGGGGTATGGCACTGTGGTGACACCATGGCTGTGCCATATCCTGGGTACAGTTGAACACATGTCACAGGTTTGTATAACAGTTACTGCCTGTGCCACATGGACAGGTGACCCCCCTGGGACATGCATATTCAGCAACCTGAAGTAGATCCCTCCACATATACGCACACTCTTACCTGGCAACACTGGGACTAGACCCCTACCTAGGAATGTAGTGCTGCTGAAGTGTGTGACTTTAATTGCACACACCACACAGCGTTAAGGATGAGGTGTGTTCCAGGTTACATGTTACATGCAGAACATCCCCAGGCATGTACAGTATGGTAATGGAGGATGTAATGGTTGCATATGGACAATACATAGTGTGATATACCATCATATACACATTAACAGACACATAACAGGCAGACACACATCTGAAAGACCTGGGCCTATGAGTGCTAACTAACTCATCAGTGTGTCCAATGTGTTACAGGTAGGCTGCACACATGACATGCATAACTGGGCTGGTTAGTGTTATCAATTACCTGTATGGTTGATGGTGACAGTGGTCACCATACAGTGGTACATGGAACATGTACCGGGGGTACCATGGTGTAATGACAATGTGTGCAGCACCCACACCCCACTGTGGATATTGTACACACTGGAACCCATGATGACACTCTGACATACCCACCATCATACATTGACCAGGACTGCCATACAGCCCATTGTCCATCCCAAGAGTGGAACTACAGGGATATGCATGTAATGCACATGCCACAGGCATAGTAGGGTGATGCACTGTCATGCCTCACCTATGGACAGCAACAACACTATCCATACTACTGTGTGGTAATGCATATTGCAATAGGAGTATGTGGCCTCAGAATGCTGTACCCTACAGATATGCAGACATGCGCACATACACACACTTGCCAGAACTCAACGGATATCCCATGCCTATCGACCCATTTGTACAACACTGTTGTGCTGGTACTGCAAGGCTCATGTAGCCATTAGGGAGAGGAGCGTAACAGGGTACATGTAATGTCTGGTACAGCAGCTGCCACATCTTACTATGGCAATGGGTGTTGTGGTGGGTGTGAAGGCCCTCATGGTATTCCCAACTACAGGTGTACTAACACACAGACACTGCTATCCTCAGTAATGCACACATACACATTTGTCAGTACTGGGGTGCATTGCTACAGGTGGTCATAGGTGTGTACCTGGCCATTGTACACGGAGAGATGGGAAGTGTAGGGGATGTGTGTACAATGGTATCATACCACCTGCCATGTGCCAGCAGGCAATCTATCTACAGACATCACTATGGTGACCCTCAGAGTGAGATTGACATGCATCAGCCAATCCTCTGGGTGCCTCCTGCAAATGGCCGGTGAGGTGATCCAGTGGGTTCCAGTGTGTACAATATCCACATGTGTGCAACATGTATTACAAAAATTGTTACTGTATGTGTTGGTGACCTGCACCCAAGCATGTTCTGTTGATTGTGGTAATATAGTGGAGGTACCTGTGGCATGTGCTGCATACAGTGTGTTGTGTCCTATCTGTGCCCATTATAACACAGCTGGGCAGACATGTCAGTGTCAGTGAAGCATAGATTGCCTGTACGTATCCAAGCTGGATACCTGAAATTTGCACATCTGTACAGGGACTGACAGACATCAGCTTGCCAACTAGCTATGCAGTAGGATGAATGTGTCAACAGATAGACATCTGACACCAATATGTATGCCATTACTACATGTTGGCAGCCCTCACTGACATGTGCTATACAGACACTAGTCTACGGTTGATTTCCACATGTCAGATCATTATCCAGTAGGAGATATATGCTGTGACACAGCTCACACACCAGGAACATGACAGTGAGGACTCTAGAGTCCATCTATGCATTCAGGAGTGCTTGTTGCCAGTACTACAATTAGCAATCTACTCTTGCTTGGGAAAGCACTGTCAACAGTAGTAATGGCATGATACACTACATGCCACTGTGACGGCACATAATCTGGGATATTACCCTTGTATGTAACACATTAACACGGATAAGAGTGTTCTGCAGGTCATATATACTCAATTGCCCCAGACATGACACTCACACCCCTTGCTACTGTACTGACAGCACATAGATGGATGTTATGTACATGGCATTACATATACCTATTACAGATGTCATTACCCTGCTATGTTATCAGACTGGAATGTGAGCACAGGTTACCAGGGCTGAGCCATGCTTAGCAGGTGTCAGCATTGCTGCAATATAATAGGTAAGCAGATTTCTGCACTGGTAAGCGAAGCCTACATGGTGTAAGCGCCCGTACATTTAACCGTGCATTAGCACCACTTAGCTTCACGCAAACCCATGCAAACCCACTTAAAGCTGCTCAAAACTGCCTTAAACACTCTGTATCCAACAGCCTACCCAGCAAAAAATAGACAGCCCTTGTAGGACTTGAACCCAGGACCCTGTACACTATAGTCACAACAGTTAACCACTACGCCATGACAGCTGTGAAGACAGTTGTTGTATTTCCAATACATCTGTCGGTAGACATATTGAATAGTATTGAACAATCGCTGTGACTTCTACAATTGTATAGTACATGCTACGGATATTACTGTTGCATCACATATGTTGTTATATCTAAATATACACATATCAGATACATACGGTGTGATACGTCTGGGAAGGTATACACAACAGTAATGTTTACACTTGACAAGGATATGGATACATACAAATACATATGTAGATATATGTCTACATGTACAATCACATATATATTCATATATATGTATTTAGACACATCTGTATACTGCATTATATATATGGCCATTTATAGATCTCTCTGTATATAAATATATATATATATATATATATATATATATATATATATATATATGTACATATATATCGATTTATGTTGATATATATGTAGATATCTATAACTATATGTGCATATATATGTATACAGATATATCTATTTATGTCGATATATATGTAGATATCTATAACTATATGTGCATATATATCTATATATCTGTATAGATGCAGACATATATAGATGTGTATATATATATATATATATATATATATATATATATATATATATATATATATATATCCATATATGTATGTTAGATATGTATCTGTCTATATATATATATATATATATATATATATATATATATATATATATATATATATTCAGCAAAAAGTGGTAACCACACTCTCGTCGGTAAATGCTACACTGAATAAAATGATGAATATGAAAATGTAACAAACAACTTCAGCGTAGACAACCATGCGATCCCAAATAAAGCTCAAACGTATATGTAGCAACTACAAAACAATTAAAAACTAAACCACTGTATAAAAGTAAAACGTAGTTTAATGTGCACTCAAAAGGTAAGCGCTTTCACGATTGCTTCTTCAGACCATAAAACAATGAGTGTAACATTTATTTAAATACATTTGAAAACATTGTTTACCAATCAGAGCATTTCACACAACGTCACTTCCCATAATATCATTTCATGCAGTTGCTTCATAAACATTTAAATCGATCACCTCATTAATAAAATAAATAAGTTTCAATAATAGACAGCATAAAAACATTGATTCAATTCAATCATATAGTAAGCCACAGTAAGGTAAAAAAACATCTCTACTTCACCTTCATCCAACCCTACGTAATCCTCTCACTGAACTCATACACAACGCTAGTGCACATGAGATAGAAATCTATGTACTTAAAGTAATAGCCCAGCGAAGGGTACCTAAGTGGAAAGACAGGTGAGAATGTGTAAAAATAAACATAAGTAAGACCTCTATCCCGATGTACACATCCATCCTAAATGTAATGAGTTGATAACCAAACAGCGACATAACTACATGTCCTAAAATGTACAAAGGAAATCATGCCTCCATTAAACTAACTACATACACATGCATCGCATATAGCTAGGCTCTGGTAAAAGTGCATCAAAGCCTCGAATAAATACAAAAAATATAAAAACAGACGCAATTATATATGAATAACTCATAAAGAGTAAGACCATACTTAATTTCATATCATACAGTATGCAAATGGAAATCCGTCAATATATAGTTCAGACTTAAAGTATACATATATATAAACCGTATAAGGATAATCCAGGACCGTGAACAAATATAAAAGTGATAATCAACTTATGGTCCTGACAATATATGTTTACATAACACTAATAAAAAATATAAAATATATAATATAGGATGTAGGAATCCATAATATACCTAACTACAAGAGGAAGTCTCTGTTGAAGGAATTGAGTCAACCTAACCAAACTACCTAATATAGGACAAAGGTGTCTATGCTATTACTAAGCTCTGAGTCAAAAGTACCAAAGAAAATACATCATAACCACACGGAAATGTGTTCATACTAAACAAATAAAAATAATGTTTCTCAATTAAAACATAAAACATCCAATTATACACAATGTTACCTAGTTGACTCTAAGGCTCATATTACAAAGGATTGGTTCAAAACAAATAAATAAAATATATCTCAAGTAAAGAGAATTAAGCAGATAATTGTACACAATGTTACCTATCTGACCCTAAGGCTCCTATTACGGAGAACCGGTTTTATAGTAATCCTTTCATGAAGTCCCTTACCTACATCGGCCCGAAGTCGAATAATCCATTTCATCTCTTTCTCTTCAGTGACATTGTTGACATTCCCACCCCTAAGATTCGGGGTGTTGATATCAATCACCATAAATTCAAACATATGCTCATGTCCTGTCGACATTATATGTTTGGCAAGGGCATTGGTGGCCGTGCCTGTTCTAATATTATACAAGTGCTCTCTAATCCTGTTCTTAAGGAGCCTATCTGTTTTGCCAACGTAGAATGAATAACATGCCCTACACGTGGCTAAATAGACTACATGTTTAGAGTTACAATCAGCTGCACATCTAAATTTATATTCTCTACCCATATCCGGGTGTATGAAAACACCTGTACTTTTGATAAAGTTGCAGTAATTACATGATCCACAAGGGACAGTACCTATCTTTTCCAATGCCCTTCTTTCTGATTGTGTATGACACAGCATACTTTTGATATTCATTCTATTCTTATACCTGAATTTAGGTCTATCACCTATGAGTTCTGCTATTCGAGGGTCTGTTAATAAGATCCCCCAATGTTTCTTAAAGATGTTATAAATATTATTCCTATCTTCAGTATAATACATTGGCACTTTAATTTCATTAGGATGACATTTCATAGTGTCATGCTGTTCCTCTATCTGTTCAGAAAAGTAAGGCTTAGCTCTGGTTAACCTAAGAGTGTCAGTCTCACATAGGCCTTTTTCCAGGTCCTTCACTGTGTAACCTCTGTGTTTAAATCTACTTTTCAAATGATTTAACTCATTATCAAAACCATCCTCTGTATTATTCAACCTAGAAGTACGCATCACTTGTCCCTTCACCACGTTGTGAAAAACGTGGTTGGGGTGCATGCTGCTCCTGTGCAACACAGAATTTCTATAGCACTCTTTCCTATGGATATAGGTGTTAAAATATCCATCTCTTAATCTCTCTACACAAACATCTAAAAAGTTAATTTTCATGGTAGATGCAACCATACTGAACTTTAAGTAGCTTGTGGCGTGATTCATCTGGTCCACAAACCGTTGGAGCAAATCTGACTCTCCATTCCATAAAAAGAAAACATCATCCACGAAACGTTTGTATAACAATACATTATCCTTAAAAAGTGTCATTTCATATAATACCTCCTCCTCCCACAACGCAAGAAATGTGTTGGTGTACCTATTGGCACAGGGCGTGCCCATAGCCACGCCATCACATTGGGAAAATATTGTATGTTCAAACATAAATATATTATTTTCCAAAACAGTTGCCAAGAACAAACTTAACAAATCCCTTATCTTATTACTATATGTGCCATGCTTCTGTAAATAACTTTTAACAGACTGTACTCCTATGGAGTTCGGAATTACTGTAAACAAAGATTGTATATCTAGGGTGACTAATATTAGTCCATTGTTATCCTTTAATAACGTATTATTAACATAATATAGATCTTTCAAGAACTGTTGAGAGTCCCTTAAAATATTACTATTGTCATTAATCAAGGGACGCAGGTGCTTCTCAATATATACTGACAAAGCTTCTGTACACCAACCCCTCCCAGAGACAATAGGCCTCATGGGGGGGTTTGTTCCATTCTTGTGGATTTTAGGTAATCCATGTATTACAGGTGTCATCGGATTTTCTACATATAGGTATTTGTACAACTCCCTAGTTATATCACCTGTTTTAACCAAATTTCCCAACATTACTTTAACATTATTAATTCTCAACTCAACATACTCTTTATCCACAGTCTTATAATATCTCTTATCACCCAACATCTCAAACATCAAAGATTTATAATCAACGGTATTCATAAGCACAATGGGCCCACCCTTATCTGCTGGATGTATAGTAATTTTAGTATCAGCCTGCAAGTCATTTAGCGCTTGGCGTTCTTCGTAATTCAGATTATTCTTAGCATGATTAGATTTTCCAGAAGATTCATCATTATAATACTTATATAAATCATCCTCAACCATCTTGTCAAAAGCTAGGATTAAAGGGTTATTGCTCGGCATATATGTGCTAGATCTTTTAAATATATCACCGTCAATTAATGTGTTATTACCCAACTCCAGTTTCAACAAAACATTTCTGGTAAAAGTTTTCAAATCGACAATAACATCAGTCAATTGGCTTTTAACTGTTGGTATAATATACATATATGTTTACCATATGTCCAGAACATTTAGGGGAGTCCTTCCTCAGCACCAGTAGTCTCAACGTCTTAGTGAAAGAGGATGTCATGTATGTATTGCAGGTATATATATATAGACTGTTGCTACTGTAACAGGGGTTGTCTTACCACACATGTTGTGTGTAGGAGGTCACATCTGCTATTGATATGTATGCCATCGGTTACTGACAGACATCCTATGGACATTATAGTACAGTACCACTGATAGCACAGTAATGATCCTGTGGACTACAGCAAAAATATGACCAATATATGTGGACAGTCTGGCACTCTCTGATCAGTCCAGAGGTATACACAGATCTCCTTCGTGCGAGACATGTGGACCAAGCCTGACAATGTGGATGTTAACAGCCATGAACATGAGTATATCATGTAAATACTGGACTACATATACCCACACAGTTTATGCATTCACACACTCCTGTCTGTCCTGACACATAATAACAGGTGGTGCAGAGGTCACATGGCCACATACTAGTCAGTAGTTAGTGACATACATTTGTACAGAATCCCACTGCTTTGTCAAAAATACACAACAGTTATGGTGGCCCAACAGCAGTACTTCTTGCAAATATCTGGACATAACATCACACTGGGTAATTACACTAAGCTGCTAGGCATGTAACAAAGCACTGTGCAAACTACAGGCAGACTGCCACAACGCTGGCCTACATTTTGTATGGGTGAATATGCATGTACCTGCAAATATAGCAGGGTCTACAGGCATGTCATAGCACAGAGAAACAGACACCTGTGTGAAAGTGCATACCCACAACCAATGTGAACACAGCCACAGCCACATATGGTATGCAAGCTTAATATTACACCATCCTCATATGTGCCACTCACACACTAACCCTACATATACTGGGCCACAAAACAGTGTGGTGCAATGACTGTCTGTGGTATGGGACATGTGTGTGTTTGGCCATACAAACATGTGGGCCAATAGGGTATCATACACTGGAGCAGCATGTAACATCAGATAGAATAGGACCAAGAACAATGACATTTACCACAGTCTGTACACAGGCCAAGATACGTATTCACAATACACATACTGTCGACAATCACCATAAGTACATGGACCCCACTACTGTACACACAACCACAGAATGCCCAGGTTATGTCCTGAGAAATAACCCCTACTATACATAACATGTCTAGCAGTCTGATATCTGACTGACTTGTTATCGGGTCTATATTAAAAGACTGAAAAGGTGTTTCAACGAACACCTCTTGGTCAGCATGTAATGAGCGATCGCACTAAAGCATGAATGCTCAAAACAGTGGTTTATTTCCCTGGGAAAGAAACCACTAGCACAAACACACACACACACACACACACACACACACACACACACACACACACACATTTTAAAACCTAACAACTTGGAGGGCTTCACCCCGCACACTCCCCTCTAACTAAATATACCAACTCCAAGCGAATACACGGGGATGGCCAAGCGATTTCTTTCCTAGGGAAAGAAATCGCTGTTTTGAGTGTTTGCACTTTAGTGTGTTCGCTCATTACATGTCGACCAAGAGGTGTTCGCTGAAACACCTCTTCAGTCTTTTAATATAGACCCCTTGTTATCAGGTATGATGTCAATAAATAGTGGTGTACAGAACATATGCACCTCTTACTGCATGACATATGTACAAAGGTTGACAGACTTGTGGCTGGCGCGTCTGGGCCAATATTGGCATGTTGCTGTGATTCCCTCATACATTTACTGTTGTAGCAGGGTTTGTTGTGACATATGTCCTATGAGGGATATGAAGTCAGTAACTGTCATGGCTGTCACCATGTACTGACAGCAATCCTCAGACTGTGCTTCTTCAGTTCTAAGATAGGTGATCTGTCAGTAACACAAGAAACATAAGACTCCAAACACTGCCCAGTCTGCAGATAACTCTACAGGTGGGAGTTTCCTCAAACACATAACACTGCCATGACAGGTATTAAATCATGTAGACCAGCCATATCCACACAAACCCTGTTAAACCAACATTACTCCAAATGCAGAAGAGCAACACTTACATTCTGTAGTCATTTCTGGAACATTCACCTCCTGTTTGTTGGCCTGTCTCCACAGTGTATTTTTTTAGAGGTATATCCCAATACCATCTGTGATGCTGTTTGCCAAACACTGACATGAGGTCCTGCTCACAATGAATGAAAAGGCCCAACACCCACATGATGTTCCTAGGTATAGTAGTGTGTCTCTATGCAATTGGCTACGGGAATGTTACCACAGCTGTTCCACATGCAATCAGCTAGTGGGGGACTGCAATTTGTGCAGAGGCCATCAGCTGATCATGAGCATCACTTACAAAACACAAGCTGCTGCCTAAGCAAAGCAGGTGTACTTCTCCATATCCACCAGAGAGGGAGTGAGAGAGACAGAGGCAAAGTAAGACAGGGAGGGGGTGGGAGAGTAAAACCTAAGCATGTTTGTGTCATACACTTACCAGTACAGGGTTTCAAACCCCTGCCTAACTATGTATTGCTATCATATGTCTATGCAGTTATTGCATGCGCCACAGAGCTTACATTTTGGAGAGCTGTCCAAAGGTATTTCTGATGGTGAATGACATCTGCAACAGTGATAAAGGAGGGATAAGGTAGGTGTAGTACATGTGCTTGCCCACATGAACAGGTGTCAACGTCGACACAGCCACACTCTCTCAGGGACTCATACACATAATCCCAGTTGTCAGGGTCAGGATTAGACTTCCTAACTAGCTAGCTTGCCACACTACAGTAATTTGCAGGTATCACATGCACCACAGGGGTTATCAGGATGATATATGGCCAAAAGGTATGTAAAGGTGTCTGACATCAGAGGGCATGCTTCATTAGTTCAATGAGAGGTGTACTGAGTGTGAATGGTGTCAAAATCATTATACACCACACACACACAGACAAAGGTTGCCAGTACTGAGATGCATGGGTGCATTGCTTCACAGGTGTGTAGTGGTTGACTGTGCCAGAAGGCTGTACAAAGCCAGGTAAAGGGTATACCTTGGCATCAGACGACATGAAAATGGTCTGTAGTGTGGCTCAGGGGTGTAGTGTCTGGATTGGCCCACACAGGTGGGTATTGTATTCACCATCCAGTCATCTGGGTTACTATTGTGGGTGGCCAGTGCTGTGCAATGCCTGCCATGTATGTGTTCTATAGTCCATGACATGGATGGTGTCTGGGATGTGCAAACGTCCCACATGCATGTTCTGTGACATGTGGAAGTGTACCTCGAGTGTCTGGGGCATGTTATGTACACTGTTATCATCAACTATGCCATTCCTGGCCTCATGTGGTGGGAACTGGCAATGGACACCAGGCTGACCCTGCACCTACATTGACAATATGATACAGGTATTCCCTGGTGTCAGTGATATTTGTCCATACTGGGCATGTGTATAAGTTATGGTATGTCCTTTGTGGGTTACATTTGTTGGCACTACAGTTGTTGCAGGTGTCCAGTGGGGAGCATAGTGAAGGATCACTGTATGCAATTATATGCCTATTGTAGTGATGTGACAGGGTGCCATGCCCTCTGTAGTCCACTGCAATCACACCATGGTTACTATCTGTGGGCAATATGCAGGGAACTCCCAACATAGTGGTTGTTGCCTAGCCGAGTTTGTTTGTGTATGAGACATGGGTAGAGAGTGTTCTCTGGGTAATACAAGGGTTGCCTAAATTGTTCACCAGGCACTGATGTCACATGTAGAGGTATGGATTGTCAACCCCAGTCTATCTGCTGTTTGACATCTGTTATCCTTGTAAGGTGGACATTGTGACATATTATAAGTCTACCATATAAGAAATTTGCAAAACCCACTCCACAATGAGTCCAGTTGTTACACACTCACAGCCACCTCCACACAGGATATGAATGACAAACACACACACACACCAAGTCTTACAGTTGCCATGTCTGGGATTGGAACTCCTACCTAACTAGCACATTACACTACAGCATTATGCAGTTATAACATGCGTCATGGAGATTACTAGGCTATTCCTTCCCAAAAGGTGTATTTCAAAGTGAATGACATCAGCAGGCTTGCCAAAGAAGGGCAATGGAGGCTGTAGTGACTGTGAATGGCTGCAAAAGCATTGCTTCCTACACAGACAAACAAACATCTACACTTGCCATGTCTGGGAATAGAACTCCTTCCTAACTAATGTATCCCACTACAGCATTACGCAGTTATAAGACACGCCACAGAGATTATTGGGTTACTTTTTCCCCACAGGTGTATTTCAAAGTGAATGACATCAGCAACCTTGCAAGGTTGGGCAATGGAAACTGTAGTTCATAGGCTCATAGGGTTATACGTTGATACTAGGCTATCAGCTCTAGAGCCTGTACATGCCTAGATATGACAATTCTCTGGCTATGACTTCCCACAATATTTACTTCCCTGCACCCCTGTCTAGCAGGGCAGCTGACATGATCCCCAGGGTAAATGTCCGATTTCCCATCCAATTGTCCGGGTTCCTTTTGAAGAGGGCCAAAGAGGCACTCTGCTTGACATATATGGGCAGTCTATTCCAGAGTCCGGGGAGTCTCTGGGTCAGGAACACAACCCTCCTGCATGTATTTTTCATTGTGATGACAGGATTTGGATACCTGGAGCATGTGGCTGTGAGGGTTTGGAATTCTCTAAGTGTAGCATGTCCAACAACTGTGGGTTTGGCATGTCATAGTATGTTAAGCAGAGATTGCCTTTGAGAACACAATACGTGACAGAGTATAGCTGGATGATTTTCAGATGGCCAGCATAGGGGATCTGGTTTAGGCCTGTAGTCATTTTGTGAGGTATGTCTGCAGCCTCTCTACTTGTTGCAAATGTCTTGTGTATCCAAAAGCAAAGTGCTGAAGCATGGAGCGGAGACTCAAAGTATTTTAAATTTTAATCCACATAATACGAACACGGACACAAAAACAGTTAAAACATGAATGCTTTTCTCTCCAAATAAATACGTTTTCATCTTAACATAGACTTCATCAGATGACCAGTGTATAACCTGCATACCTAATATTTATAGGAATTTAATAAATTAGAAACCAATGAGTTAGCACTATCTGTGTTTAAAACCACCAATGAATTTGCAGTTTTAAAACTAATTATTTGCTATTAAATATGCTATCTCCACAATTGCTAAAACATTCATATACAATTCTTAAATATTAATAATGTAAAAAACTTTGCTTTTGGATTTACAAGTTCCATGCTTCGGCACTTTGCTTTTGGATTTACAAGTTTTATTTGGTGCAGTTCCACATTTTCTTGGTTTAGATGTCTTGTGAGGTACATACTTAAAGGGCCATTGTAGTCTGCACTGGGTCTACTGAGAGATGCCTACAGTGGGACAATGGCCTCCTTTTCCTGGATGTAAAGCCCTTAGTGGGATGTGTGCCACATAGGTGGGTTTCCTGACTGTTGTGGTGATGTGGTTATCAAAGGTGAGACCACTGTCTACCTGTGTCCCTAAGTCTATCACACTTTAGGTGTTTAGTGTACTGCCACCTATGTGGTACTTCACAGGTATATGTCCCTTCCCAATGGGGATAACTATTTATTTCTTGGCATTGACCTGGAGGCCATGGCTCAGGCACCAAGCATGTCTTTCTGTAAGGCCCTTCTGTAGAATATCCACATCATGTGGGATTCAATATTGGCTCCCAGTGTGCAGTCATCTGCAACCTTTATTTGCCGGTGTCCCTTACTGTTTGACTGTACTTCAGAGCAGTAGATGCTAAAAAAGGGCGGTGCCAGGACTGAACCTTAAGGTACTCCAACTGTCACTTGTCAGGGGCTCGGGTTGGTGTCTCCTATATTTACAGTGTGGGTTGTGTCAGTATAGCAGTTGGCAGCCGATCGGGTGACATTGGGATTAATGGCTAGCTTGATACATTTATCTATGATTCCAGACTAGGGATGCTGTTGAAGGGCTTGGCGAGGTCCAGATAGGCTGTGTGAACCACCTTACCCTCATCCACGGCTTTGGAGACGGATTCACAGTTGTCATTCAGGTGGAGGTGACATGATCGGCCCTTCACAAACACAATCTGGTTAGGGTCCAGTGTTTGCGGGTTGCCAATGCCTTTGTTTTAATTTCCATGATAATACATTCCATGGCCTTGCAGATCAGGCACATCATACTGCTGGGGCTGTAGTTCCCAGGATCCAAGGTGGATTCCCCCTTGTGGACTGGGATAATTGTAGATGTGTGCCATGCAGTGGACACAAAATCTGAGGTGTGGCTATGATTAGATATGGCATGTAGGTGAGGTGCCAGTTCAGTTTGTAGCTCATGTAGTACACAGCCTGGGATGTTGACTGGTCCCAAGGCTGCTGTTATCATAGTTCTGTAGAATGTGTTTTTTATCAATGTGGCTGTTATTACTGGAATATGGCAATCTATCTGTGTTGAGATGGGCCCTTTTGAGGTTGGGAGGGGGGTGCAGTTGGCACTGAATCGATTTGTCATGATATTGGCAATATCCCTGGGAGAAGTAGATTTAATACCATCCTGTTGTAGCTCACAGCAGTTCTGAGATTCCTCACATAGCTATGGAACGGCTTGCAGTTGTCTTTGGCATCTTTGGCTATATTATGTTTGTAACTAGCTTTGATGGATGCTATGAGGGATCTCTGCCTCTTACTGTAGCTGGTAAGGGGAGTATTTTGCATCCTGGAAATTCCCACATTTCTGCAACAGTTTCCTCCTTTTGTCGTACAGTATGTTTATGGCAGGGGGCCACCACATTGGCTTCATTTTCTTGGTGGGGAGCATCTTGGTTCAGTATTGGATGGCATGATTCATGCACGAGTGGATGTGCTTGTACAGTGCCTTCATGTATGATTCAGCAGTTGTCCTTTCAGTTCCCATCTGCATGGGTGTCATGATGTTAGTCACATCTGACATGTGTAGCATGACATTGGCTTTGGAGATGTATGTTACAGAGGTTTCCTTACTGGGGTGTGGGGGAGGGATGGTGATGTTAAGGGTGATTAGCTCTTGGGCATACCTGACCACCGACGGGGTGACCATAGGTGTAGAGCATTGAATTCCCATGTTGGTAATGACCAGATCTAGGATATTTGAGCCCCTGGTGGAACTATGGGTTACTTGATCCAGGGCATTGGGAATTATGACTTCCAAGAACCATTGGGCACACGTGTTGGTACACAAGTAGTTTTCCCAGTTAATGGCAGGGTAGTGTAAGTCAACCAGTATTAGGGTGTTTGCTTGTATCAATATTTCACAGTATGTTTCAAAAGCTGTAGTGGGAATCATTGGGCATGGTGGGGGATCTTTAGCAAGATATACAATTTAGAATGCAGTCTAACCTACTGTTAGTTGCACTGGGGGTATTTCAGACACATTCTGTTGGGCAAGTAGGTTGGTGGTGTGACTATCCTTGGTGAATATGGACACTCCTCCGCCTTTATTGTTTTCGTCCTGGTTTGGTGGCCCACAGGTGTGGTGAGAGCTGTACCTGGTATTGCAGGGGTGCTCTCTGGAGGCTTGGATCAGGTATCTGTTACTGCACAGTTATCAATGTTCTCCATTTGTAGGTGTGTGTAGTGACTCTGAATGACCAAAAAAAATTATCCCTACACACACACAAACACACACACACACACACACACACACACACACACACACACACACACACACACACACACACACACAGTTTCCATGTCTGGGAATAGAACTCCTACCTAACTAGTATATCACACTACAGCATTATGCAGTCATAGGACATGTCACAGCAATTACTGAGTATTCTTTCCCCAAAGGTGTATTTCAAATTAAATGACATCAGCAAGCATGCCAAAGAAGGGAAATGGAGGTTGTAGTGACTTTGAATGGCCTAAAAAGCATTGCTCCCTACACAAACACACACACAAACACCCACACTTGCCATGTCTGGGAATAGAACTCCTACCTAACCAGTTTATCACAGTACAGTACAGCATTACACAGTTATAGGACATGCCACAGAGATTAAGGAGCTACTCCTTCCCCAAAGGTGTATTTCAAAGTGAATGACATCAGCAGACATGCCAAAGATAGGCAATGGAGGTTGTAGTAACTGTGAATGGCCTCAAAAGCATTGCTCCCTACACAGACATACAAACACACTCACAAACATCCACACTTGCCATGTCTGGGAATAGAACTCCTACCTAACTAACTTATCACACTACAGCATTATGCAGTTATAGGACGCGTCATGGAGATTATGGGGCTACTCTCGCCCCAAAGGTGTATTTCAAAGTGAATGACATCAGCAGGCTTGACAAAGAAAGGCAATGGAGGCTGTAGTAACTGTGAATGGCCTCAAAAGCATTGCTCCCTACACAGACAAACAAACACACAAACTTGCCATGTCTTGGAATAGCACTCCTATCTAACTAGTATATCACACTACAGCATTACGCAGTTACAGTATGTGCCACAGAGATTATTGTGTTACTCCTTCTCCAATGGTGTATTTCAAAGTGAATGACATCCACAGGTACATGTATACAACTGCTAGATGACTACTGACTTATACAGTCATGTTACACAGTTAGCACAAGCACCACAGACACTATAGAGCTGAGGGATACCAGAGGCAAATGACTACGGTGATTGAAATTTGCACATCATGTGGTTTTAGCCAATTGGATGTGCGCTGGGTGGGACAGACCTCATGATGGAAGGCTCTTTGTCACTGTCACTCTCTTCCACACATCTATGTATGTGTATTTTTGACCTATTATAGTGTGTTGTCCTTGGATATATGTGTATATTCCTATCCAATGTGTGTGCAAAGCATGACTGGTGCATACTGAGGAGTGTATTCACTAACATCTGTGACTGTCAGATATGTATGGTCCACTGTTGTTGCCAGACATGGGCTTAATTTCTGTAAGTGAGGGAGCATACCCAGTATGACCTTCTGTGTTGAATGTGTGATTCCATTCCAGGTAGATTGTATTCCAGTGCAGACTTTCATGTTCTACACCTACAGCTAGCAAACTGTTTCTGCAGGATATCTGTAAATCGGTTGACAATATGGGGTCAAGATGGGCAAAGGATAGTGGGTTACTATAGGTAATTGTGTCTGTGCTGCTTCTGCTACATGGTCCTGGTGTTAGCAAAGATATTCAGATATATGTACTGTTATACACTGTGATGTTTTATGTCAAGTACTGTCAGGTATACATATTTTCTTGCAGTGATGTCCTGGGGAGCACAGGGTGAATGCAGCTGTGTCCAGTATTGTGGTCAGCAGCCTACATATTCTTGCACAATCATGCCATTCTGGAGGGGAATCTGCAGACACTTGCTGCTGGGTCTGTGTAAATGGTTCAGCACCTTGGTACAGTGGTGGCAGAGGATTCCATGCTTGTACATCCATCAACGTGCCAGTATGGCCATATCCTGCTGTGGCCATACCTCACAGCTATACAGATTCACACAAGTTTCCCAGAGGCGGGGGTCATAATTCTGGACATTACCCCTTCTCGTTGTGGTTTACGAGCATTTTTGTAGCCACCCATTCTTGTGTTTGCAGCCAGGGATAGTATGTGCACACGGCTGAGTTTTGGACTTCACACACTCCATGCTGGCCATGCTACCACCCCCCTCCCCCTATTATTCTATCCTCTTCTATACATTATGCAAACATTATCTGATGTTTTCCCTATAGTTATCACCTCATACCAGCAGTAATTTGGTGTTGGTCCACAGTTCATGCAGTAAAATATGGTGGACATGTTACTGTGATTTGTCCATATGGCCTTGCATTTGGGTTCTGTGGACTGCGTTATGTTGTTATTTGGGAGTCCATGACATAGCATACATTGGCAGTATAGGTGAGACACAGGCCTTTGGCAGAGGACTATAGGCCATTTGGTAGTGATGCAGGCCAGCTGTAGTAGACCGTTGCATTCTGTCACTCCTACATTCCCAGACTGCAATATGCTATATTCCTCTGGGGTGACAGGGTAGGTGTGCAAGGTGTTCATGCCAATACTTTCTGCCAATATTGATCCAGTGGTGTGAGTGTTGGCAGGGTGCTGCTTCCTGCTAGGGACACACCTGCATGGGACACCTGCTCTGCATGCTGCATTCTTTTACTATTGCCATACACAGGTGGGGATCACATTGTACTCATTCCCAACAGCAGGGATAAGACTGGAGAGGTGCCTGTGGGTGGTGGTGGGGTGAGCTGGGTGCATGTGTGCTATGGACACTACTTGCATCTGATTCACAGATATGCATGGGCATTCCACTTATGCTGGCTTGTGCAGGGACATCAGCTGTTTCTCAATACTTCATTCCTATGACCTTTGCGGTCTGCCAGTGTTTGGCCAGACGACATCGGTATTCCCTACTACAAGCCCAAACAATGTGCTGCAAACCTGTATGTACAGTTCCAAGGGTGTGTCCATTTGACAGTTACATATTATACACTGTCTGTCTGGGATACTTCCCCCTGTGTACTGCTTGTATATCTGGACTGACATTCATGCCATGTCCATCTTTCAGATGGTGACACATATTACTTCCAAGCATTTACTATGGCTTACTGCTGGAATGTGTTTTGCTGGGAAGCATTGTATTTGGCACTGCAGTTGTGAGAACTTGGCCCTGTCATCATCAGTACTGGGCAATGGCCACCAGGACAAAGCTCACCAGGTATACATACTGACCACTCTCACACAATAAACAACACACACCAACCTAACACGCACAGACCAGCATATTGTACACATGCTACAATCTATCCTGCTACCTTGGCCAGCTCAGGTGATATGTGCTCCACTGTTATTATACTTACACATACATGTTACTGCATTTCTACATAAGATTGGGGGGGGGCACACCTGACTGTTACTACATTTCTACATAGGATTATGGGGGGGCACTCCTGACTGTTATGACATTTCTACATAGGATTGGGGGGGCATACCTGACTGTTGCTACATTTTTACATAGGATTGTGGGGCGGGGGCACACCTGACTGTTACTACATTTCTACATAGCATTGGGGCACACCTGACTGTTACTACATTTCTACATAGGATTCGGGGGCACACCTGACTGTTACTACATTTCTACATAGGATTGGGGGACACACTTGACAATTGTACACATTTGCTATGACTGTACTGGTATTTCAGGTACTCCATTTCATTCTGTAGTCTAAGCTATCATGTAGACTAGAGGCATATCATTGTACTACAGGTCTTAGGTTTGATTGACCTATATTTCAGTTTCTGACTTCTTACCCATCAGAACTAATATCCCACTGCCTGACCTGTTGTAGTCTGCCTGCTTAGGTCTGGGGGGTGTTCTCCATAAACATCAATCAGAGGCCTTAGCACAGCTTTTGTTTGTGTTTGTCTACACCTGTCCTGCTGGCTGAGACTGTTGTTGGGTATGTGAGCCTCCCTATCTGGCATGTGTGTGTCCTATGGACACGCATGTGGCCCAGCACATTTCCTGGAGTGAGTTTTGTCACCTTGTCTAGTACTGGCTACTATGGTGACAGCAGTATTTGTTACAGATCTCATGCTGCCACTCAAGGTGTCTACTCTCTGCTGGCATCCCATTCATCCACCCAGTTCCCTTGCATGCTCACATCCATACCGTAGATACAAGCAACAACACATACTACTCCATTCGGCAATTGGTAGGAAGAGCGACTTACCTTGTGGCTGTGCCAGTATTGAGGATGGTGCTGGAGGGCTGACTATGTCAGATGCACATAGTACACTCCCTATGCATGGTTAAGCACAGGTAGTGTCATGTTTGGCATCCCTTTTACTGTATGTGCGAATCAGAGAGAGGTGTCATTCCCTGGGTCCATACCATGTCAGTGTATGTGCTATGCATTGCCTCTTTGCTAAGGCCTGGGCATACTGGGCACGCCTACTTCTGCCTACTGGGGCAGGCTCAGGTTGTTCCTCCTCTGAGTCACTCTGTGCCTGTGCAGACCTTGGCAATGGTGGGGGGGCTGTGTGGCACTGCCCCATGCTGTTCCTGCTGCAGCTGTTTCGGCAGAATCATATTGTGTAACATGGCACATATGATAACAATTTGAGGACATGTAGCTGATGAGTACAGCAAGGCTCCACTGAATGTGTCCAGGCACCGGAACCATGACTTGAGCATCCCAAACACATGCTCTATTATGATTCTAGTCTGTGCGTGTGCCTCATTATGGGGTTCTTGTTCGGGTGTGCGTGCATTTCTGAGGGGTGTCATCAGCCATGGCTTCAGTGTGTAACCAGCATCCCCCACTAGGTGAGCATAAGGGATGTCTCCACTGGCAAATCTCTGGTACAGCTGCATCAGATGCCAGATGTGGGAGTCATGATAGCTTCCAGGGCAGCCAGCACACATATTAATTATAATGCCCTGCGCATTGCACATGACCTGGCAGTTGATGGAGGGGAAGCTCTTGTGGTTGATGTTGACCCTACTCCACTCACCAGGTGGTGGTTTGATGCATATGTGTGTGCAGTATATAGCACCCACTACCTCAGGGTATTCTGCTATTTGGTGGAAGAGACACATATTGCTGGCCAATGCCTCACGGGTGTTGGGGGAAATATACATGCTCACCGGCATGTGCTGACATGGCATCCAGGAAATGGTGGAGTACCCTGGATGCTGATGCCTGTGAGATCCCCATGATATCCCCAGTTGGCCTTGGGAAGGTACCTGTGGCTAGTATTCCTAGGCCTACACATACCTTGGTATCCACTGGGATAGGTTCTGTGTGTGAGGTGTGGCCAGCACAGCTCAACAATTTGCTGTATGAGGTCTCTGTCCACCCTATAGTGTTCCACTATCTCCAGCTCATGTAGCCCCTGATAGTTTACCCTGGGTCTGTACACTATTCTTCTCCTAACTGTGGGTTGGTCAACAGCATTCTCATCCTCACCACCCTCAGCCTCTTCCACATGTTGATGTATGATAGCTGCTGGAGCCCCTATCATTTTGTTGCTTTTGTTTGGTAAAATTTCCCTGCTAGTGTACACTGGTGGTGTAGACTATGTCAGAAAAAAAAGAGAGTATGGTGTTTGCATAGTTTATAGTGGTGTGCTGGGCTGGTCTGCTGCCTGTGTAATTGGCTGATTCTGATACATTTCACCTGCCAGCTATGCTAGTTATCCTTGATTAACTTCCTACTGCTGTTTTCCCTTCCCATTGCCTTCCTGTTTAAGCCCAGGAGTGCTCTGTGCAAACACAGTGCTCAGATGTGCACGGAGCTGCTATTTCCTGGTTTAGTTTTTGTTTTTTTCTTTAAAACCTGGTGCATGGTGCGCACACCCGCTTAGCCAATGTAAAGAGTGCTAGGCAGTCTCAGACACACCCCCTTGCATAGCTCTGCTAAGCTAAGGGCAAACCCAAGCCACAGGGCTCCAATAAGCTTGCAGTATGCCTGACACACACCCCTATGATGTCAGCTAACTCTTAGGTTTGCACCATAGTATTCGTGCACTTACACAGTTGGATGCTGACTAGCATTGAGGGGAAATCTGGGATTCAGTATCATTCCCATCATTTGCATAGGATTGCCTGCTAATGCATAGTTACAAGTCCAACACTGAGCCTTCCCCCTTAGCAACAAGTATTCACTGGCCATGTTGTCTTCTGCCTGCCATTGAGTATAATGGCAAAATAGTGATTTTGGATACAATGCTTATTTCAGTTTTTTTTTTTTTTTTGTTCGGCCCGATCCCATTTGCGCTCCACTGTCCTATGCTTAAACAGCCGAAATGGGCTAAAAAAAAATAAAATACGTTTTTTTTTTGTTTTTTTTTTTGGCAACTGTTTTCCATGCCAATGGCCATATATTTGTCCATTGCCATGCTTTACACATACTATACACCCTTTATTTGGAGCTGTCATGGCTCTGTTTTGTAGTTTTTAGAAATGTACTAGGTTACTAACTAGTTGCTGCGGATGTCTGGTGGGGTGATACAGAAGGTATCATTCTACTCTATTATTGGTCTGCTGAAAGCCAAGTACTGGAGAGTGATAACCTCCTTAGCTTTGGATGCTATACCGTTGCTTATGAGGTGTGCAATGTAGAAGGCCTTCCTTACAGCTGTGGACACCTGATGATCAAAATTAAGGCTGCTATCAACTTGCGTTCCTAAATCTCTCTCCACTGCGGATATTGTTAATGTTGTAATTAGCAGGGTTTTCTCCTTTGCCAAAGGGGATGATAATGCATTTATTTGTGTGTGTGTTTAGTTTATGTCTGTGGCTTTGACACCAATCATGTGTCTGTGTAAGCCCATTTTGTAGTACATTGACATCTTTGGTGGATTCATCTTTGGTGGATTCAATGAGTGCACCCAGTTTGCAGTCAACAGCAAACTTGGTAAGCCATAGTCCATCTATTTTTTCCTAGCCTTCTGAAAATAGATACCAAATAGTAAGAAGCCTAGCACAGATACCTGTGGGACACCACTTGTAACAGGTCTGCTCCCCCAATTCTGACTGTATGTGTTCTGTTTGTGAGACAGTTGGCAACCCATCTAGTGAAGTAAGGGTTAATCCCCAGCTGGGTGAGTTTTTCAATGATGCCTGAGTGAGGCATTGCATCAAAGGCCTTGGCTAGGTCAGGATAGGCAGTGTGAACTCTTTTTCCTTCATCCAGGGCCTTGGTGACATTCTCAAAGAATTCCACCAGGTTTAGCAGGCAAGATCTACCCTTAAAAAAGACAAACTGGATTGGATCAAGAGTTTTAAGGTCACCTATATCCTTGTTGATAAGATCCATAATGATTCTCTCTGTGACCTTGCAGATAAGGCTGATTAGACTTAAGAGTTTATAGTTCCTGGGGTCAGTTGAGGGACCCCCTTTGTGCACAGGGATTATAGTTATTGTTTTCCACTCAGCTGGGACAAAGCCAGTACTTAAACTAAGACTGAAGAGCATGCTCAGCGGTTCTGGTAATTCCTGTTTTAGACCATTTAATAGGCAGCCTGAGATGTTGTCCAGTCCCATAGAGGTTGCATTTTTTGGGCTTGGAGAATGTGGCACTCACTTGAGGCACTCCTTAAAATGGAGAACATCAACATTTGTGCAGTGACAGAGACCTGGTTCAAGGCTCCAGAGAGCACCCCTGCTTTACCAGGCTATAATTCATACCACACTTTTCGGCCACCTAACTTGGACTGAAGCACTAAAGGTGAGGCGTGTCAATATTCATTAAGGATATCCACACCTTCAGGCTAGTTGCTCAGCATGATGCATCTGAGATTATCCAAGTGCAACTAACTCTGGGCAAGACCGCAATGCAAACTGTAGCTTGCTACAGATCACCCACCATGCCCCAGGATTCCCACTCCTCATTTCTTGATACACTGGAAAATATTAGGGTACAACCTAACACCCTAATAATGGGTGATTTCAACTACCCTACCATTAACTAGAAAAACTACTCATGTACCAACTCTTGTGCTCAACGTTTTCTGGAATTCGTAAATTCTAATGCCTTGGATCAACTTATCCACACCCCCACCAGGGGAAGCAATATCCTAGACCTGGTCATTACCAACATGGGCAACCGGTGTTCCACACCAGAGGTCAATTCCTCATTGGTCAGATCCGACCACAAGCAAATCACCCTAGACATCCACATCCTGCCCCACCCCATTAGGGAAACCACCATAAAATATTTCTCCAAAGCCAACTTCATGCTTCTTAAGACAGAAGTGGCAAACTTCACGGCACCCATGCTGACGGACAGTAGAGATACGACTGCTGAATCCTATACAATTGCACTTTATAAACACTTACATGAGTGCATGGATCATGCAATCCCTAACAGAACCAAGATGCTATCCTCCAAAAAAAGGAAGCCAATCTGGTGGTCCCCCTGCTATAAACAAACTCTACAACAGAAGAAAGAAACTGTTGCAAAAAAGAGTAAAATCCCATGATTGGAGGAACTCCGTGGTCAGCCTCAGTAAGAAGCTGAGATCCCTCATAAAATCCTCCAAAGCTAGTTATGAAAACAAAATCGCCACTGATTCTAAAGACAACCACAAAGCATTCTATAGCTATGTCAAGAATCTCAATGGCAACACTCAAATCTGCTCTGAGTTACAGCACAATGGCACTAAATATACAGAACCAACTGATATTGCAACATCCTGGCAGATAGGTTCAGTGCTAACTTTATCCCTCTCTCATCCCCTAAAGGGCTCATCTCTATACTTGAAGAATGCAAAGTACCTGTAATCATGGCTGCACAGGTAAAAAACACACTCTCCAAAGCCAAGAACACAGCATCCATGGGACCTGACAACATCCCAGGCTGCGCTCTACATGAACTACAGAATGAACTGGCACCCCACCTAAGTACCATGTTCAATCATTGCCTCACCTCAGGCTTTGTGCCCACTGAATAGCACACAGCAATGGTTATCCCACTCCACAAAGGGGGAGCCACCACAGATCCCGGGAACTACTGTCCCATTAGCCTGATGAGCCTGGTCTGCAAGGCTATGGAGCATATCATCATGGAACTTAGAAACAATGACCCAACTGTAAACTTTTTCCACAAACCAGGTAAAGAATACGGTGGAATGGATGTCCAAAAAGTATTTAATAGCAGCAAAGCAAGTAAAACTGATTACAAATAACTCCGTTAACCCAGGTTTCGTCCTTACTTTAGAAGAAGTCCATACCGTAAGGATGAAACCTGGGTTAACAGAATTATTTGTAATGAGTTTTACTTGCTTTGCTGCTATTAAATACTTTTTGGACATCCATTCCACCATATTCTTTATAAACAATGACATTGGTAATCTCCAAACTCTGGACCCTACCCAGTTCGGGTTTGTAAAAGGCAGATTGTGTCTCCTAAACCTGATAGACTTCTTTGAAGTGGTCACCAAAGCTGTAGATGAGGGTAAGGTGGTACACACAGCCTATCTGGATCTCACCAAGGCTTTCAACACCATCCCCCACTCTGGAATCATAGACAAACTCACTAAACTAGGTATAAATCCCTATGTCACAAGATGGGTTGCCAACTGGCTTACTGACCGAACCCACACTGTGAAAGTAGCAGACTCTAAATCCATCTTCAGACCAGTGACAAGTGGAGTACCACAGGGTTCAGTCCTAGGTCCTCTACTGTTTGGTATCTACTTCTCTGAAGTACAGGCTAGCACAGAAGGTCTTTGGCTACCAAAGTTCACAGATGACTGCAAACTAGGAGCCATAACCAAATCTCCTAACGATGTGGACATCCTACAAAAGGGCCTCACCGAGACAGATGCCTGATGTCAAAGCCATGGCCTCAAGCTCAATGCCAAAAAGTGCATTGTCATCCCTTTTGGTAAAAACTCTGTACCCATGAACTACCACATAGGCGGTAGTCTACTTAACACCAAAAGTGTGATAAGAGACCTTGGGACACAGGTGGACAGTAGCTCTCCTTTGATAATCACAACCCCACAGTAGTCAGGAAATCCTTCTACGTGGCACATCTCATCAAAAAAGGTTTCTCATCCAGGAAAAAAGAGGTCATTGTTCCCCTCTACTCATCACTCATTAGACCCATTATAGAGTACAATGCCCCTTTTAGTATGTACCTCACAAGACATCTACAACAACTGGAAAGGCCACAGAAATACCTCACAAAGAGGACTACTGGCCTCAAACAGATGCCCTATGCAGACCGTCTAAAAAACTCCAGCTTTACTCTGTCGCATATTCCCTACTCAGAGGCAGTCTCTGCCTAACCTACAAAGCTCTGTCAAACCCAGAGCTGTTGTACATGCTCCACGTAAAGAAATCCCAATCCTTCCAAGCTACATGCTCTAGGGACCTAAACCTTGTCACCACAATAAACAGAACATGCTGGAGGGATAGATTCCTGTCTCAGAGACTTCCTATACTCTGGAACAACCTACCTATATATATCAAACAAAGCTCCTCGTTAGCACTCTTCAAGAAAAATCTTGATGATTGGATGGGAGATAGGAAATTCATCCCGGGAATCACTTCTGTGGCTCTGCTTGACAGAGGCACAGAAAAATAATGTTGTTGTGTGGCAAAAGCCAGTGTACCATTTGGCTAGGCTTATATAGGCCCTAGGGCCAATAGCTTAGTACCTACCTATGAACCTATGAACCTGCTCTCTGAAGATACTAGGCAGAGGACTGGTGACAGGTACATTATGGGGTATGATTGTTTGGGACAGGGGGGACGTTTACTCCAAACCTGTTAGCTAGTAGGTTGGCGATGTCCTCAGGTTCAATATAAGTGGTAACATCTACAGCTAGTTTGGCACAAAGCTGGGTTTTCTCCTTTTAGATTTTGGACATAGCTAAAGAATGCTTTGTGATTTACCTTGGCTAGGGATGCTAATTTAGTTTTGTAATTAGCTTTAAAGAACTTTACAAGGTGTCTAATCTGCTTGTTTATGCTTTAGAGGGAGTTCTTCCTTTGCTGGGACCATTCCCTCTTGTTTTTTGACGGCTTATTTCTCTTATTGTACAACCTATTTAGCTGGGTGTCCAACAGGGTGGCTTATTTTTTTTGTGAGAGTCTTGATTTGATCAGTTCTAGTATGGCTGAGTCTATACATTTATATAGGTGTTTGTACAAGACATTTGTGTACACCTCAATATAAAGGTAATTGCTGTCAGTGTTAGCAGGGGGGTCTGAAACTACTGATGCCATCACTAGGTACACTATAGTTTGCTATGGAGAAATGTTCTAAACTTTTAGCTCCTGAGGGTGGGTCAGGTATAATCATTACTTCAAATGAGAATAATTTATCATTGGACTTTACCAGGGACGGCCCCACACATGGGGTGGTACAGCGATCCCCCATGTTGGTGAGCACTATGTCAAGGATGTTAGAGCCCCTTGTGGGGGTGCTGACTATCTGTTCCAGAGCATTTGTGGTAACAAAGTCCAGGAACCTTTGGGTGAGTGTGTTTGTGCTCATGTATGTTACACGGTTGATAGAAGGATAGTTAAAGTCACCCATGACAAGGGTATTTGGCTGTACTGGGAGTGACTCAAGTAGGTCCAGGTAGGCTCTGTGGTTTTTCTAGTTCATGGCGGGGTATCTGTAACTAACAATGACATGTAGGGGGGATGGCTTTCCTACAGTCAGGTGGACTTGAAGTAACTCTAGGGAGTTGTACTGTTTAACCAGTCGAGAGGTATATATGTCTTTATTGAATATGGACACTCCTCCTCCCTTGTTTTTTTCACATTCGTTGTGTGGTCTGAATGTGTGGAATGTATTTTAGCCTTGCATAGCTGGGGTACACTCTAAGGCCTTGCACCATGTCTCTGTGACTGCACAGACATCAGCATCTTACAGGATGAGAAGTGTTAAAGTGAGTGCAGTTTCTGATTTTGACTCCTAGCATTAAGCAGCATAACACTGAGTTTGTTTCTGGGGGGTATTTGTACTTCGGGAATTTTGTTCTTAATATCATTGCCTAAAAAAAGTATTATGGGGGGGACAAATACCTCTGCCAGCAACCTAAAGCCTAGAGGTGACAGGTGAAGACCATCTCTGGCAAAGCAACATGGTCTGTCGACCATATCATCCCAGGCTATCAGATACTGGATCCCCCTGAACTGACACCAGAAGCTAAGCCAATTGTTGGAAGTCAATAATTTTTTGTCTGTATTGTGGCATCATCCTTGGTGAGAGAAGAAAGCTGCTTAGGGCTATGGACATACCTGCCTTGGACACATAATCTGAAAGCTCTATCATGTCTCTCTTCATAGAGTCCAGTGAGTGACTATGGAGTCGTCTATGACCAAGACATTTGGTTTAGATATGTTTTGTCTTAGGGGCTTATTGGATGAGCCACTGATGCATGTGTTGTTATGTATAGTGAGTGCTGTTGGAAAACCTCTCAAATGTACAGATTTTCTCAGAATGTCCAGATTTTGGCCTCATATTTTTGGTGTGTTCCTCCTAGAATCTGTACTTTTCTGGCAAATAGCTGAGGATTGAATTTATTAAATAATGACAAACATTTGAGTTTAAGACTCCACATCCTTCAGAAAATTAATGCTAATGCAAAACCTATTATTCTATCAACTTTCTAAGATTTTAAGAGCAATATTTAAAACCTGTCCCTATTTTTCCCCTATCATTTTAGGCTTTGTCCAGACTTTTTTCTCTAAGAGGTTGAGAGGTATGTTGGGACTGTACATACATACAAATATTTCAAGCATGGACATTAGTGCCCTTCTAGCTTGCCAATAAATGCATTGTATTGTGTGCAGAAAGTTTGTGCTTGGGAGGTCTTTGCTCTTTTGGTATATTTCTAGTGAGTACATGGGTTTATGTGTTGTATGCTTGGCATGTGTGGGAGGTGGAGTGTGGGTGCTGACAACCTGCTTGGTATTTGGTTTGTTGTTACATGAGGGAGAGAGAGACCATTGATTCCAGATTCATAGTACAGATACATCTCTCACTTATTGTGTTTGCATGTTTAAGAATAGTAGGTTGCCTGTATAAATGAGGCAATTGCTACATTATCTCAGGATGCCCATGTCAATCAGGCTGGCTGGAGAAATGGTGGGAAACTGACCTTCTATTATGCCAGGTGTATTCAGTAATAAGTGGTGAAAGGTGGGCTAGATGGATTAGGTTCTGTTGTAGAACTAGCAAAATCAGCTAATCTAGGGGAGGTTTAGGGATAGAAACTTGCACCCATAGCCGGCCTTAGGCATAGGCCAACTAGGCAGTTGTCTAGGGTGCCGCTCTAGCAGGGGTGCTTTTCCAGTATTTATTTGGTGTAAATAGACCAGGATAGGGGCACCGGGTGGTGTTGTGGGGGGTGCCATGGAGCCCTTTTGCCTAGAGCACCAGTTGACCTAAGGCTGCTCCTACCTGCACCAGTGCCTCAAAAAGCACAGCTGGGTTGCTCTCTGGGCAGCAGTGTGCAGTTTTGTTGCACGCTGAAAAGCAGTGAAGATTAGGAATGTTGCCTAGCAGTTATCTAGAGAAAAGTTGACTTTTTAAGCATTTGCATCTATACACAGCAGTGCTAATGTCCATTGCACAGTGCACAGCTATGTACAAAAGCTGTGTTTAGGTATAAGCTAAGTAAAACAGTTTTCAAACAATCCAACCAATTGAAAAGCCCAAGACTGAGCCTTGTTCCAACAATCTCCAACTCAGATGGGTCCTTGATTACTGTGTTCTGCCACAAAGGTACATGAGGGCCCTCTTAACATAAGATGGCTGGCTTTGTGCTTAGAAAATGCCAAACATTCTAGATTCAACAAGTCTGAATCTAGCCCATGTTATAAATTGTTCTATTAATGTAAATAGGCAGTGCAGACAACACAGTCCTCAAACAATGAAAATAGTTTAAAGTAGGTGGCAAAACAGTTGCAAACCATTTAAAACTGCAAAGAAGGTTATAAAAATACTTATTTTCAGTAGAATTCACAGGATGCCTTGGATTTCATTCAGACTGACTTCAGATCTCTGACTAAGGAGGCCACATTCTAAGCAGCTCTGTTAAACTGAGCACAAACCCCAGCAAATGCTGTGTTTAAATATCAGCTAAGTAAAACAGTTTTCAAACAATCCAACCAATAGGAAAGCCCAGGACTGAGCCATGTTACAACAATCCTCAACTCAGATTGGTCCTTGACTACACTCTTCTGCCACAAGGGTGCAGGAGGGCCCTGTTAATGCAAGATGGAAGACAGGTACATCAAGCAAAATAAAATACTGATGGAAACAGGAGAGGCAAACATTAGAGTGGGAACAGGAAGAATGGTATGTTTTTATTTTCAGGGTTAGATGTCTTATTTGAAAAGGAAAAATGGAAAAGGGTGCAGTGATAAGGCAGGGGATATAAAAATGTAGAAGTGTGGAAGCAGCGAGACACAAACATAAAACACATAGACTAACAGGGGAGGTGCTGACACACCATTGGAGTATGACAGAGCAATTATACACATACACATGCATACAAAGGGAAGACATTGGCTAAGAGTAGGACTGGACAGCAAAGAGAGGAAGCAGGTGACACACAAGAAGGAGACCACCACAATTGTGTATAGGAAGTGCATATCTGTCCTGAACTCGCACTGTCTAGGCAACATCCAGGGAGAGTTCAGTGAGCACAGTGTACGGCCTCCTTAATGGTCCCCATTGAAGTGCAAGGCAGGCAGTATAGTGACTCTTGAAAACATATGTGAAACGTCTCCAGGCAGCAGATGTGAGTTTATATCTGCCAGCCCACAAAGCACCCTACCATCTTTGCCATGTCTCACTGTGTGACAAACTGAGAAACTCTGGCAGTGGCACTGAAGGCAACAATAGCAAAACCCTACAATGTTTGACCACCAGAGGCTACATGTGAGGCAACCAGGCCACCATCACTGCACCTGATGATGAGACAGGACTAGAGCAAGGTGAAGTACTGGCAGGAGAAGGGCAGGCCTGATGGGTGAGTGGGTACCTGTGCCACACCACCAGATGTGGCAGATGCTACAGAATACCATAAATGTACCATAAATTATTAGATATAAATAGCAAATGTCAAATTCAATATAAAAAGAAAAGATAACAACAAAGAGGGAGAGCAAATAGAAAAGAAAAGAAAGAAAAATAAAAGAAAATAAAAGAAAGGACAGCGAGAAGATATTTATGTTATTTAGGTGATATATAACCAAACAGATTGCACTGCAGATTAATGGGAACATTTTCACTACTTCTAGGACACTTCGGATAGGCATATCTCTCAACCTTTTAGCACAGGAATCTAAAATTATGAGGGACAAAGGCCCAAAAATAGTGACATATTTTAAATATTGCCCTTATAAACTTAGAAAGTTGTTGGAGTAACAGGATTTGTATTAGTATGCATTTTCGGAAGGATGTGAAGCCTGAAACTCGAATATATGCCATTTAGTGACTTCAATCTGCACTGATTTCCCAGAAAACTACAAATTGTATGAGGAACAGACCACAAATATTAGGCAAAAATCAGGGCATTCTTCGAAAACCTGGGCAGTTGAGAAGATAGGTTGCCTATATGCAGCATTCCAAGTCCCTAGTGTACAATTTCTAGCTAGGTAATCAGTGTCATTGCTGTTATTTTGTATATTGTGGATGATTCCGTGGTGGCCTTAGATTGTAATGTGACAGACATCACGGCCAGTGTGTAGACTACTGGTCTTCGGGATCCCAAGCAAATACTGTACATGGATGCTGTACACAACAATCAATGGAGCATGACTGTAGCAAGGCAAAGAGATGTGAGACAGGGAAAAATATCATCAATAGTGACATATGTTGACGTGCATGCATAATACTTTTCCAAAGGGTACATAGCTACCATGTGGCATGTGCCCCAACACAGTCTTCCACCCATTAATGATACTTCCTTCCAAACCCAACCCACATTAACCAACTCCATAGGACATCCAGACAAACATGCCCCCCACCCCACATACAATACAACTAACCACTGAATGTATATTAAGGGAGGTGGGCAGTCTTCACTGATCATGAATGTAAGACAACTCATTGTGTTAGTAGCAGGAAATGTACTGCAGCAGGATAGATGTGCTCATCAGAGTAGGAACATTAGCCTGCATAACCTATGCCCATATCATGTATTCAGCTTGTTTATATTTAAGTCACAATGCCTATAACTGCATTTTTTTTATTTCCCTTTCCTGAAAAAAAGGATGTCATGATACACTTTTGCCTATAAAAATGTAAGGCACCTGTCAGTCTTAAGAATACATAACTTATCTAGGGTACATACTTTGACAAGATAAATATGGCATTTACCTCACTAGTAATACTATTTGTAGCAAAACTACACTTATTGCAGTGTTTGTAGAGAAAACTTCAGCCAACAGATTGTAGAAAAAAGATTTGTTAAATAGTTGAACAGTTTCATTCTTACTGTTTTCAGAACTTCATCAGAACTAATGAACATCCATTAAAAATGATTAAAATACAAAAACTTAAAAAGTCACACGTATCTGAGTAACCAATAATAAAATCATTAACCATTAATGTTATTAATTAAAAAACATTATAATGTTTTAATTTCAAAATAGAATTAATAGAGCAAGCATTGTTTAACCCTGGATGGTATGTAGCATTGAGCCTAAGTTGCCATTTAAACTCACATACAGCAAGATACTCCTTCACAATCCATTCTTGATGGTCGTCACGTACCTGTTCAATTATTAAAAAAAAAAAAATATATATATATATATATATATATATATATATATATATGTGTGTGTGTGTGTGTGTGTGTGTTAAAATCAACAGTATGTTTATATAGAGCATTTGTATTTTTGCCCTTTCTTATATCCTGTAAGTGCTTATATATATATATATATATATATATATATATATATATATATATATATATATCTTTAAATTTCCTAAAGGTTTTCCTACATAAAATGCTTTGCATTGTCAACATTTACTTAAGTAAACCATGCATTTTGAATAACAGGAAAAATGACCATTAATCTTGTAAATAATATCCCTAATAGTAAAACTGTCTCCCATCATAATATTAGGACAGCTTTTATGTGAATTGTATATTGTTTTTGATAAGACAGGATGTGATATAATGAGACTCATGGTCAAATATAATAACTTGGAACATGAACAACTTTCCAGTCAACTTAATGCTTTAAATAAAACTATTTGTGATGATTTAAATTTCAGTTTTTATGAGACCAACTATTTAAGTTTTTTCTCTGGAGTTGACAAAGTCAGTCATAGTATTATGCAGCATAAAACTGAGAAATTTAAGCTTGATGCTGAAGAATACTCAAAGGGAAAGGCATGCTCTAAACCTCCAAGTCACTATGGTAACCGAGAAGAGCCTGCAAATCACCAGGGATATCAGGCTAGCAATCAAGAAATTATGTCATCCCATTCAAATGGTGACTCAAGAGATGGGCCAGCCCTTTTAGAACAGGAAGGTGCAAGGAGATCTGAATGGATATGAAACAAGAAACAACGGAACAACTCATGGGGGCATGAGGAGCCAAGCAATATGTATTGGAAGCAGAGGGCAAGACCAAAAAGGAACTATTACAATCAATGCAGTATATATTAATGGTTAGTGAAAATGTTTCCATTGAGACTGATGCAGAAATGGTTCATGTACTAAATGATTATGGTGACTTCAAAATTTACAACCTTTCTTCCAAACTCATTAGTTCTGAACATGCTAATGTACTGGCAAGGGGTTTAACCTTTGTCTCGGCAAAAAGAGCTAATATTGTAGATACTCTGATTTAAAATGTTTACACGCAAATTGAACTTGGCCTTATGGCTTACTGAAAACAGGGCAAGAAGTGAGTATGATTATCTCCACAGGCTAAGAGTTTTCAACCCACCTTTAAATCATTGTTTTACAAGTAAAGTGTGCAAGTTTGATATTCACAGTTGTTTAGAACAGCCATGTGATGTAAAATATTTTAAGTTGTCTGACTCTCAGACTAAGCTTTTCCATTAAATTGCTGATGATAAAAGCATTCACATAATAAAACATGATAAGGGGGAGGGGGGTTGATCTGTTTGTTATTCGAATCATATGAATATTTTATTGATGGAGGACTTACAAAGAAATATCATGTAATGTAATAAATATTGATTTTCTTAAAATAGATCTATTGTTAGAAGATATGTTGTTCCAAGGTCAAAAATCAAAAAGGGAGTATGACTTCATGGTGAATGACAAGCCAGCTATAGCCAGTATTTTCAGCATTCCAGAAATGCGTAAGTGTTTAAACCACTCCCTATTTCAGCCTATTGTAGATGTAACAAGATCAAATACATTTTTATAGCTAATTTCTTAGATTATGTATTAAAAATGGTTTGACCAACATTACACATATTTGTAAAGATTTGTGGCATTTTTAAACTTATTGAATGACATACACTTTGATTCTGATGCTATTTTTGTAAAAATTCATGTACATAGTTTGTTTTCTGTTATTCAACGTGACATAGGGTTAAATTGGTTTGAGGAACAATTGTTTAAATGGACTGATTTACATAATAATAAAAATCAATGGAATGTTGGTATTAATGGAACCAGTATTAAAGAAGAACTGTCTATTTTTTTGAAGGCCAATCTTTTAGAAAAAACACTGGGATGACTATGGGGGCAACATGTGCGCCCATGTTTGCCAACTATGTCATGGCACAGTGGGGGGATCAGTTTATTTTCAACAGTGATTTTCAAAGCTGCTGGACACTGTACCAGATTCTTGGATGACATATTTATTCAGTGGCTTGTCACCCAAGAAAGAATACAGGAATTTCTGGTATTTATATTAATGTACAGGGGAAACCTCTCTGAGAACATCCTTTATATCCATATAATTTATGGGTTTTCTGCCGAAGCAGTCTGCATGACTGGTACTTGCATTTCATTGGTGGCTTTTTCTGGGCTAAGAGAAGTATGTGTCTGTATAACTAGATCTAATTGTCTGAGGTGAATGAGTATTCGACTAACCATTCTAACTCTTTTTTTTCCCCCAATGGAAACTGTTTGTATTTTATTGCCAGTGCTTAAAGATTACAAGCTATTAATAAATAACAAGAAAACAGATGACTTTGAAATAGCATTACTATTAATGACAATATAGACACAGTGCTGTTTAGCTATACAGTGTAATGAAAACAGTTTTTAATTTTATTTTGTTTAGTTATTTATCATTTTTACAAGTTATGCCAGATTAGCCACAAATGCATGCTTTAATGGCTTTTTACTCAAAACCTTTTATAGGAATTTGTAACAAATAATACAAATATTGTATCATAAATGAGATCTTCATATCTATATATATATATATATATATATATATATATATATATATATATATATATATATGGATCTAGGACTTTTGAACAAAAGTTCAAAAGCCCAAATTCATTACCACCAAACACACTTTAATGAAAGCGCTTTCATAGAAAAAGCATTTTTGTTAAAGTATGTTAAAAAAAAAAAAAAAAAAAAAAAAAAAAAACACAAAATCTGCTTGAATGCAGGGGGTAAGTCCCCCTGCACCCCCCAGTGTGGGGGGTTGTGCCCCCCCACACACCCCTACTTTAATATTCTCACTCCATGGTTGCACTACAGTGGGGAAAAGGGAATTTTTCCTTACCACACCGTAGTACGACCGGAACAACAAGCATACTTACGCGAAAGTGCTGCTTTGGTGAATATCACTTTCGCGCATGTATGCTCACCAAATTGGGATTCGGTGAAAGATACAGTCGAGCATCTGTACGGATCCCATATATATATATATCTATATATATATATATATATATATATATATATATATATATATATATATATATATATATATATATATATATATATATATATATATATATATATATATATATATATATATATATATATATATATATATATATATCTATGGATCCACTTCTGTAGATCGAACTTTTAAATGTTCAAAGATGATATGGCCAAGACCATAACATAAAACTTTTAAAAGTTCAAAAAAGAAAAAAAGAAAAAAAAAAAACTAAACCTGCATCTTAGGGGGGCAAGCCCCCCTGCACCCCCCACACCCACACCCACACCCCCGCTATTTAAATATGCCAACTCTGAGATTGCACTACATTGCGCAAAAGAGAAATCTTCCTGTTCTGCACTGTACGCGGATCTCCATTCAGTCCATTCGAACTTTTAAATGTTCAATGTTATTGTCTCTGCCATATCATCTTCGAACATTTAAAAGTTTGATCTACTGAAGGGGACCCATATATATGTATATATAAATCATGCTAATGTAACCCGGTCAATTTTACTTTAAGTTAGTAAGAGCAATATTAAAAAAATAAATAAGTAAGCTGTCACTGTCCTTATTCTGGGGTGCAGATTCACACAGGGTTAAGTCTTCCATGTGCAGGTCAGTTTAGAGTGGATAGCTTGTGTAGTAGGTTGGAAGTAAATCAGAGGCTAGAACAAATTGATGGGACAATGGGTGAAATTCTGTAAAGACAAAGTACAATATGAAAATGTCTGTCTGCATCCTTGCTTTACAGAAACATTGGGTATAATTAACTTTGTTTGACTAAGCATTAATAATGCAGCATATACTGAGAGTTACATTGAGCGTACTCCTAGGTAAGGGAGCATGCTTTTTAGTCTGTAACTGGAATTTTTTTTTTTAATTGAATCATTCAGCAGCAATTTAAGTTCTGTAGTGCCTCTGTTCACCTAATTTTGCTATTTTGGAATCAGGGGAGGCCTCCTCCTCCACTTTCAGCAGTATTTGGTACACTTTCCCAGTAACTGTCTACGTATGGGGTGAGGGGAAGGGGTGCTCTATATGGTGCTACTTGGTTCTACTTGTTTCTTTGCTGGTTACCATTCCAATAGTGGTGCTCATCACACTCTGGTTTGACTAGTTTTGCTAGTCTGTTATGGGTACAGCAGTATGGATGTTGTTTGTGGGCTTGGGAATGGGCATTCATTGCTGTTCATGCACAGTCACTGACATTGGGGGATTGACCGTTGGTGTCAGTGCTGGTGATGTCACAAGGGCACTTAGCATACCTCTTAACTGTCAAGAATTTTGTAGAATGTCCAGACTTTTGCTTCATAATTTGGGCTGTTTTTCATAATAATGTGATTTTCTGGCAGTTAGTGCAAATTATTAAAGATTGAAGTTAGAAAATGACAGACATTTCAGTTTCAAACTTCATACCCTTCATAAAATTCATGCTAATGCAAAACCTGTTATTCTATAAACTTTTCTAAATTTAAAACAGCAATGTTTAAAATTATACCTAATTTTGGGCCTCTGCACCATTCTTATTTATCCTGTTCTATTGATTAGCTCAGTTTACATGAGCTATATTTGGGGATTGTCTTTGTGTTTACCTCATGCCATTGTTTCTGGCTTTGGAGGAAGGGTTGCTGTGGGAGGCCGTGAAGTGTGGCGGGTATGTGATGCCAATTGTGTACTTTATTGCTGAGTTGGCATACGGTACGGGTAGACCAATGAGTTGCAGGAGTCTGAGTGATGAGGTTGGGCCCAAATACTTGATAGGTGGTGCTAAAGCAGAGCATAAGTTTAAAAAGTTGGCCTGATCTTTTCTTTTGTTCTTACTTTGTTGGCTGGTCATGCATAATCCGGTTGGTGCCCTAGAGGTCAGAGAGAAAGTCAGTAGGCTAACGGTCAGGGTTTCGTATATACCACTCAACTGGATGACTGCTGCAGAATCTCCAGGGTTCTGCCTGACATTCTGTGCCGTTTTGCTTAACAAGGTAGGCTTATGGCAAATCAGGGAAAATTACATAAAGAAAGGGGGTCTATCATTTGCGTTTCGGATTTCATACCCTCTCAGAAGCTAACACATTACAAAGGGGAAGGAAAATACAGGTAAAAATGTGTGTGGGGGGGTTGTGTTATTCAAAAAACAAGGAGGGGGTCAACAGTTATTATTGGAATGCAGTACTGGACAGAGGTACTGCAAGCATATTGTAACCATGTGAAGTTTGTCTCATAAGTTTGGTCTACTTTTCATAAACTTTCTGGCAAATTAATGGCATTTTATTTACGATGGTAGTTAGAAAGTTGCATACATGGGCATTTTAGGCTTCATACCCCTTCAGAAAATACATCAAGAGGTTGACTGGTATGCTCTGGTGGTGGCAGATCAGCTGTGCTACAGTAAAGTGTGCTTTATAGTGAGTGAGCGCCATTATTATATGTAGGTGTGTGTGTGTGTGTGTGTGTGTGTGTGTGTGTGTGTGTGTCTATAGATATATAGATATATTATATAAAGAAAAAAAAAAGAAAATCAACAAAATAATATGGTTAATTTTGTTCGTGGATACCATTAAGGTATTTCTGATATGGATTATCAGCCTGTTGGCAGGCATGGACCTGTGTTACCACAACCACCATTGATACACACTGCAAAGCCCACTACTAAAAAAAAAAAAAAAAAAAAAAGAGCGTAATGCCTTGCAGTTGAAAATGTGGTAATATTTCATCATACAAGAGTGAGATTTTTTCTTTTTTTTTTTTTTGGCAAGTAATAATAGGGCCTTCGATGTGGCAAAGGAAGGTGGATTATTGAGGGCATCTGAAGGGAGGGGAGGTTGTCTTTGAATGTGTTTTATGTATTTTACATTTCTCTTTTCTTGCAGATTGTGGTGTTACTCTGGGCATTTCAGTTGCTGGAGTGCTACACAATGTGTCAACTCAGAGTTCGTATCAGCCAGCAGTCGGAAAGATATGGTCTCATCGGGTGGTGGATATTGCTACAAGGGGAGTTTGATTGCTGGAGCTACACAGATGGAAGAAGTGCAGAGTTGCAGCACCTGGCTACCAGAGGGATCTCAACTTGACAGGAGATAGAGGAGGCTGCAGCATGAATGTGTCAGCTAAGTCTATTTTCCAGCATGCACCGGAATCTGGAGTTGTTGTTTGCTTTTTGTGTTGTGTTTTTTTTTCTCTCTCTCTTTCTTCCCCTGCAGCTACAAGGTAATGTCTTGATTTGGTTTGAACTGGTGCATCAAGCATCAGGATTGAGTCTCATGCTGCATTATTGCAGCTAGGGTCTTTGGTGGGGGTCGGTTTAATAAGAGAAGACTGACTGATAGTGGCCATTAACGGGGTAGCTTGTATAGTGAGGGTGGATGTAGGTAATGGTGTGATTGCTTTTGTAAAGGGTGTATTGAAGTCATTCAGTGGATGTTTTTGTTGCTCAGCAAATGCTATGATGGCATTAAATGTTTTCTCATTACATTGGGTAGTTGGTGTGTAGCTGAATTACTATTAAAATTGATTTTGAAAAGGAAATTTCATATGGATATTATGTCCATTGGGCAGTAAAACAGGGCTTCAGTTATGCTTGATAGTGGGCAATTGTTCTTGAATTTGTTTTTGCGTGGCTTTGAGTTCATTGTTTGGGTGGTGCATTTGGCGGGTAATGACTTGGAATTATTGTAAAGCTACTATGGGTTCTTAGGTGAGTTTCAGTTTAGTTAATATATTGAGGTTATGCGATGTTATGGCTGGTTACTTTAGCATTGGAGTGGGATTAGTCTTTTAATTTCAGCAGTTTAGCTAATTGACTACTTTGGCTAGTTATATCATAGAGCTTTGGGAGGTGAAAACACAGATACAGTTTGAGTAGAGAGAATGGAGTACACCGAATGATGTTGGGCTTAATGCCTTTTCAAAGGCAATTAGGTTGTTGGGACATTGATAAGCCTGGTCAGGCTGGTGGGTGAAAAAGAGGAGCAGGTTTGCCCTCTTCTTTTCCCCCTCTGGTATTGGATGTTTAGTTCAATGAGTTGGGAAAGGAAAGTGTGCAGTTGGATTCTGTCCGATAAGTAAAGTAAGTGAGTGTAGGTAAGGACTCTGCTTATGCGTTGGATAGTAATACAATAAATGGTAAATGAAGTGAGTAATGAGGCACTGCTTCATAAGTAAAATAAGTGAGTAGAGGTAAGGACGCTGCTTATTTTGGTTGAACGGTAATTCAATAAATGGTAAAAGAAGTGAGTGGGATGCTGTTTCTTAAATAAAGTAAGTGAGTGGAGGTATAGATGCTGCTTACTGTATCAGGATGAGCAAGGTCATGCTGTCCTAGTTAACATTACCTGGAGGTTATGCTGTGATTAATATCAATCATACCATGTTTAAGCCGTTAATAATAAATGGTTAACAAGGTTGTTTATGGAAATCTAATAAAGGTCATCAAACGTCATCCGGTGTGATGTTTTTATTGAAGGGGACTGGGACAATAAAGCATACTCACCCCTTCACCTGTAGAGCTGCTCCATTCTCCTATGGGATAGAAGGGAGTTCTCTGTCATCTCTGTCAAGGTGCAAAACAAGGAAAAACAATACATAGCTCAGCAATCAAATGTTCAATGACATCAGAAATACAAGAATAAATAACAGACCACCAATAATATTGAAATGCTTACAGTGCATGTCTGAGGCTCTTGCACTAACCTCTTCTTCTTTCCACTCACTTAGAAAGTCAGGATGGTGCCTCCACAGGTCATCTTAATGGTGCCAGCACTGCTCATCAGAATGTGCTTTAAGAATGGCATGAGGTGTCACCCCAGCAAGATTGTACAAGGCATCCAATTTATATTTGGGCCTTCATAAAAGGTCTAACCAGGTGTATCAAGTGGACTCTATGCAACAGGAAGTCTTCTCAATATTATTTGTCCTGGAAGCTATGGACATTCATCAGGTGATATCCCATGGAAATGTAGAAGCCATCTCATTGTCAAATATGCTGGTGCTGCTGGCATCTGACAAGCAGTGTCAGGCAGCTGATTAGTGCAACCAGTCACACTTGACACCATTACTTAGTGCAGAAATACATGACATGACATGATGGTTGTTGTTGTTGTATCTTTCAGCTTTTCCTGGTTAGGGGTCGCCACAGCGGAACTCCGGTCCACTAATGATTGGCAGTATATTTTTACGTACCGAGTTGCCATTCCTGATGCACGACCTTCAACGAAGGTACACCCATTCACGCATGTCTCCACACAGAAGACGCTGACATGATGGTGTTAGGGTATAAACACTGGCATGGAAAATGTGTACAAGTGTCACGCTGTGATAGCACTTTTAGTCTTTACAACCTCTATTAGATACATAAGTATATTTCACTACATCCCCATAAGAATTACTGACTCATCCACACATGCCCATTGCACTCACAGGTGTTCATTTTAGTGAATGTTTGTAAGCAAACCTTTTAGAAGAGCATTGCTTATTGCCACAATGAGAAAAATATGTGATTTAGAAACATTCATTACTTTATGCCTCATTAGCATATGCGTCATGCTAGATTCTTCAAAATTTCATAAAACAAGCTCCCACTACTGCCATGGGCCTCATCACTATGGTAGATTGTTTCAAAGTAATAAGTCAAAGAGTTTTGTAGACTGCTAAGTAGGGTTTCTTCAAGTAGCAGCTGTTTTTGGAAGGTAAGTTTATTTTATTTATTTATTTATTTATTTTATTTTACATTTGTTGACCGGGCTAGTCCAGCTGGATATATATCCGTTTACAGTAGAGGCCCGGGGAGAAAAGCTCCAATATAGACAAAATAACAGATAAGTGCGTGGGAAAGGGTCAATGTTTGGCTTCCGCATTAAAAAAAAAACAACAACAGTGAAGTACTGAAAGATTGACCCATTCATTGTATATCAGCAAACTAGAACATCATCAAAGAAAATTACATCAAAAGGACAAGTCAGCCAACATTACATGCATGACCAACCAAGGTGGGGGCTGCATCCCCCCACAGCCCCACACCCCTAACTGCAAATATACCAACTCCAAGATTGCACTGCAGTGAAGAAAAGGGAAAATTTAAAAGGTTTCCCTTCACTTACTTTACATATCATATTACTTCCTGGTCAATGGCCAGCTGTGGCCGTTCAATGTATTTTTTCAATGTTGATTGTCCTGTTCGCTCTTTTCCATTTGGTGTTTTGCGGTTAGCTTTTATTTAATTCGGTAGCCGAACATAGACCCTAAGGGAAATGGTACTGCAATCACTTGTTACTCATGAATTTTTATGTTGTTTCATTTGTAGTGAGCCTTTGGTTATGTTTATGTTTCATGGTACAGCAATGAGGCCATTGTGCTGAAAAGTGTTAGTATGAGTGAGGGTCTAATGTCATGCAGGGTAACTTCTACTTCATTTATGTCTGTTTGCTGTGGTTTTACAGTTGCCAAGCATTTATATGGACTGTTCAGTTAAACCTTATTAGTCCTGACCCTAGCACAATCAGCAGAGCAGAGTATTTTAACAATGTAGATAATATAGTAGGTCATCACAAGTTTGGCATACACAAAAAAATGAAACCATTAGTTATTGTTTAGCATTTCCAATGCAGATAATAGAGCAGATGAACAAAACCTTCATAGCAGTGATATATCTGTACAATCTGTGAACATATAGTATATCACCAAAACTTCACTAACAGGAATACATTTGGGTAATCAGTGACATTTCAGTACCATTCAAGAAGATTTAAGTGAAACGGAGTAGCATTTCAATATTGTGTGAAAACTGTAGTACAGTTTTGAATTAAACAATCTATTGTTTGTGTTTTTATGAGAGAATTAGCCATTATCATTGTATATTATAGGCCAAGGAAGCAGTGTTCAACCTAATGCTTATAGGTATGATAGTTTTCTAAGGTTTTGTACCGGGCAAAAATTACATGAAAAGCTACTACAGTACTACCTGTGTTATGTTGTTGTGAGAAAGAAATGTGTGATTTGTATATTACTCAGTACAATACTTAACACTTACTACACACCATCATGCTGAGTGTTGTGTAAATTGTTTGTGTTTTGCTGTGAATTGTGAGTTTTCTGGGGGGGGGGGGGTTGAAGTGTGGTGAATAGATAGTGCAAGTGAAAATTAAGCATATATTCTGGAACCTTTTACAGCAACTGAGAAGGTCATCAATGTTTACAGGTTGTGTTTCTACACAAGTTATTATCCACAAATCCACATGTACCACACATGTCATTGAAGCACCTAGGGTATTACTGAAGTGGTTAAGGGCTGCAAGCCTTGACTTTGAGGCATGTGTGTCTTACTCTATGGATCCAATAATTTTATCAATGCACATACATGACTGGTCTCAGTGTGGAATCAGATGAGGTGATGTTCTGTCTGCGGGCTGTGTAACACTTAACATCAGCTGTCTTACACTGTCATCCCCCTGAGCCTGGCCTGGCCCCATTGTAGGATTGTTTCCATATTTTGAGGATTCTACACTGTCATTTTTTGCAGTCCTGGCACCAGTGCACCTAAAAGGATTGGGCCCTTTTTTATCCTGGGTCTTGTGCACCCAGCCATCTTTTTTATTTTTGATTTACTTCTGTCCATGATATATGTTATATAAATGCAGTCTATATATCAGTGTCGCCTTGGTGAGATTTTGTGAAAAACAGGGTCCACCTCGCGAAGGTACTCACCAAGACTTGAGGATGAATTCAATTTCAGCACTACTACGCTCCTTTGCTTGCTGACTTTTCATCTCTCCATCAGGACCCTTTGAAATCACAGGGCATTATACTATATTAAACCTATGGTACTTCAAAACTGGTGTTTTTGTTTCAGACACTGTGGAGGTGGTAAGGACCACACCCATATACCCACATACAGGAACATCTGAAAACAATCTGAGGTGGTTGCATTCACAGCCTGTGGGATATAATACTTTATGGCCATGTTGGCCTGAGGCAAGCACACATATAATATCTGATGTCCTGCTTCAGTGAATGAGTGGCTTTACACATACAATGAATTCCATAGTTGCCTTGCATTTTGCTTGCAGGAATGTTAATCAGCAGTGCCACTCCGAGACTGCTGGGGGCCTGTTTTGCATACAGTGGATGTACAAATCTGGCAGTATCCATTGTTGACATCCTCAAAAGGCTGCACAGCAGCTATATGCTGGATTGTGTGGCCTCTGCACCTATAGAGTCCAGAAGCAGCTCCACATAGTAGTGTGTACCTTGTGTCATCCTCCAGGTTACTTGCTGACACCTGCACCATGTCTGTAACATGCACTAACCATGCAGACAGCATATCATCCTATGGATTTCAGATTTACACATGTGTAGCCACCCTTACGTAGTTCAGTGGTAAACAATTGCCACCTCTGCCTGTAGATTTTATAATTGTATAGGCTTATGATAGGTATAGGTTCATAGGCTCATAGGTGAATAATAGGCTAACTACTCTGAAGGGCCATTTTAAGCCAGCCAATAACCTTATGTCAGAATCAAACGTTGTACCTTGTGCTTATAAGGGAAACATCTTAACCATTATGCCAGACCCAGCCATATAACCATAACAATTCCCAAAGGCATGTTTCCTTTCAATTTCAGAGTGATGGCATAATTTGAAAAGCAGAGATGGTGCAAGTTCTCTCATGCAGAAAATGACATCCTGTTTCAGGCTGTTCGTTTGCATGGTCAGTGGAAGATCATTCATGAAAGTTCTAAAAAGGCCTTCTACAAGCAGGACTGATTGGACATAATAGTATGCATAAATGTTGTTGTTGGTCAAAATAAGAACTATGATAATGTGAGACAATAGACTATAGATATTATTAGTACTGCAAGAAAAAGGGCAGCCCATCTGGGACAGGAGCAAAGGGCCATGGAAGGTGATCTGCTGACTGAAACAACATTGCCAGAAACAGAGGAATTCCTGGCATGGCTGCATGAGACTCCAGACAGTTCCAAAATACGTAATGGAATGATTCACATTGATGCAGAGATAGACAGGCCAACACCAATATGTGGTGTTGTTACCCAGCTGTGGATGTCTAAACATGGTGTTGTATTCACTACAGCACCTTACTGTGTGGATTAATACAACTTAGAATCATGAAAGAGCTCTTTTAAAGGAACATTGGGGGTACATGTTTAGAGGCCCGCTGTCCAAGGCATGTTACCTATTATTTTCCTCCACCCCCATGTTAAGTAATAGTTGTGTACTCACAGGAGGGTTCCTATCAGCTGACTGAAGATGCAGGTTAGCGAATGCGACTTGGTCGAGCTGTAAACGCTGAAATGGCAAAATATCGAAGCGGCATGTAAGCGAATTCTTTCCCTGGGAAAGAATTTGCTTGGCCACTTCATTAGTTTGCCATTTTCAGCACTGTAGTGCAGTCTCGGAGTTGGTATATTTAAGTAGGGGGGTGTGGGGGTGAAGTCCCCCTCCCACTTAATATCATGTATTAAAGTGTTTTCTTTTTTTTTTTGTTTTTTTTTGTTGGAACAGCGATTTTTTTCCAAGGGAAAAAAAACGCTGTTCTGACAGTTCGGTTTTGTAAGCTTTCGCTTACATGGGGTCGATTAATCACCATTTGCTAACCTAAGCATTCGGTGATCTAATATAGACCCTCACAGGACTGCAGATATTCATCAAGGGTTTTCACTTTCTTTGGGTAATTTCTTGATGTCATAGGTGCTGTGTTACTAAGATTCTACACCGTGGATATAGGTCCACCTAATCTTGGAGAACTGTCTGGCTCTGATGATGCTGACAGGGAAATGATAGCATGGTCAGGTGTCACATTGTCAGGAAATGTGATGGCCACATCCCCACTCCATTTCATAGACAAAATTTCTTTACCTGTTCAACCCACCCAATAAACTCAGCATAACAACCATGAATGGGAAGACATAGACATTTCTTCCAAGGGAGTGGTTGGATCGCCTGCGGCACAATCTCCTGTGGTCTGTGCATGTTCCATAAATCAGGCAGATGATATCAGGTAATGACATGCTGGTTATTTAGAATGTGAAGGATACCATCCACCTCCCAGGTTAAGTGCATCCATGGCTGCTGTCTAGCATTAATACAGATTCATAGATTCATAGATTAGTACTAAGCTAACTGCCCTTGCGAGCCATTTTAAGCCTAGCCAATTATCCTTTGTGAGACTCAAACCCTGCACCTTGTGTTTGTAAGGCAAACACCTTAACCATTAGGCCACCCTCCCAACCCTGCATTACAGTGCAATAATACAGGGACAAGCAGACTCCAATACAAGAATTTCTGAGGTATTTATGGTAGCACATGTTCTGCATGATGATTTGATGGAGTGCATGAGCTTCATGTTTGACATACTGGACATGTGGCATAGGTAGTCTGCAAATAGGAGGTGCCTCTGTATGACCACACATCATGGCTGATGCACTATCCATGACTGGTCTACATCTGTTATTGTTAATGACAGCCATTATGAAAATTACCAGGACACAGTGCCCCTGTGTATGGGGATAAGTAGCACGTATGTCTCCAATGGGTCCACTGGACCTGTTCACAAGATATTAGCACAGAGCCGCATCAGCTGCTGGGGCTGTGTTCCAACACACACACACACACACACACACACACACACACACACACACACACACACACACACACACACACACACACACCCACACACATACACACAGATATTCACATATATACAGGCACAGACATTCTCCCCAACGCATACACATAAGCATACACACTGCCTCTTGTTGACACTTGCCACTGTGGCTTTCTGTACCTCTGCATAAGATGACAACTGCACCTTTCTCTCAGTACTCTGTTACTTGGGAAGCCTATGTCTGAATCACAGAATGGCCAGTCTATGCATGGTATAGCAAAAACTAGGTGTAGGTTTGCATGCATAATTTTTACTGTTATATATATATAAAGTTTTAATCTGGCACTTAGTTTTCAACCAGATGTTGCCTCTTAGTGAAATGGCATACTGTGCATACCTCTATCAGGCATCATCACCCCCTGCAGCTAGCTCCTTCTCAGGCTTTTCATCAGGTAATTCCTCTGCTGTGGACTCTGATATTGTACCTTCCTGAATGTCTTTGCATTGCTGTAACTATCTGCATATCAGGATGCTTTGTAATATTGCAAAGTCTACAAAGATTGTCCTACACATTGCAAGGTCATACTACAGTGCACCACTGAATATATCCAGACAGAGGAAGAAGCCTTTAAGCTGGCCAAACACTTTTGGCAATGACCTGGGTTTGTGCCAGGGCTGTGCTGTATCCATGCTCTGCCACTGACTGAGGTTGCCTAATAGATATTATTAACCATATCTCCAGGCCATATCTGGCATTAACAATAAAATGTCCTTCAGGTAAATCACCCCTTGTTGCATGTGTGCCACATATCATGTCATGAACATTGCTTGGGTGGCATGCAGATGCATTGTAATATTATTATATAACTACAATTCACCTTGCAGTTGATAGTGTGACCCCCTTGCAATTAATATGCCTTTGTCTCTGCACCTCAGGGGAGTTCATTATGTCAATGTGTATGATCTACGGACCTTGATATCACTGGAAAATGAATGTCATAAAAAGGTCACATGGTGCTGCATGCTCACTCTGTGGTATATAGAAACCACATGCACTCCCCCTATGCTGTAGCATAGCATTGAGGAGCTTGTGAAGTATTCTTGGGACAGATGTCTGAGGCACACCTACCATGTGCCCTGTTACATACATACATACATACATACATGCATGCATACAAATATTTCCAGCATGGGCATTAATGCCCTTCTAGCCTGTCAATATACCAAAAACATTGTTCCCATAATAAGTGTCCAGGCTGTTCTTAAAATATCTAAATTAATGTTTGCTTTAATCTAAGTTGGTAGTCTATTCCATGCATCACCTGCTCTCTCACAGAACAAATTAGTAAACTTCTCATTCCTGTAGAATTTTCTACATAAGTTGTCTGATGATTTTCTACTACTTTTTGATAACCCCAAATATTCCCAGAAGTAGTTGTCTCTAAATGCCCTGTATACCTTCTTAAATAGCTATGTGAGACACTGCTCAAGTTCAGATATTTTAATCCTTCATAATAACTTACATTTTCACATGCATGGATGCCCTCGGTATATTTCTATTGCACTTTTTCCAGTTTACTCATGCTTGTTGTCAGCCTCCCATAACTACATGCTTTAGGTGTTAAAAATTATGGAGTTAATGAAATATTGCAGTTTCTGAATCACTCTGCCATATTAGTTATTTTCATTTGTACTCATGACTGTCTTCATTTTAACTCTCTTGTTTATTTCCATTTCATTATACAACTATTTGCATATTATTAAGGAATTTTTCAGGTTTCTGCACTCACACTCTGTCTCCCCATCACCTCCATCCTGCACATGGCCTCTCTCCTCATAAAATCCCCTACCACAACATCAAACTGTTTCTCAGTCCCAGGGAAAACTTTCAAATAGAAACAGATAAAACACTGCATCATAGACAAGACTGGTGTCACCTCTGAGTGACTTATGAGAAACAGAGTATGATGACTGTTTATGAATAACTCGACAAATCTAAACCCGTGATTTTTCTAGGAATGAATCATACTTTTCACAGTTTTTTTAATGACTTGTTTGAAAGATACAGCATATAGCATTGTATTCAATAACGACATAACTATAGCACTCATTTTACAGCTATCAATATATTTGGTTATTTATAGTCCATTTTCCATTTTGTATCTGAGGACAATAGTCCAAAAAAAAGTGGTCCAAGTCAGTCCTGTGGAACTACTGCAATCCATATCAAGATAGACAGGCAATCCCTACCTTGACATGTTGTGTACTGTTTATTAATTGGTAATAGAGAATGTGGAACCTGTAGATCGCACCCTGATTGAAGAACGAATGTTCTGCAGCAGGGTGTTAATTTACAAATAATGCCCACTTTTACGCTTGCTAAACAGCACTTCTGCCGTTTGGTGAGTGTAAAGTATATGTATAATACGAAGCAAGTTACAAAGTGTGTATGTTTATGTCTGTGTAACTGAATGTGTGCATGTCAATCAAAGAGGAAGAGAATAATCTAGCATCTGTTTACACTCGCTAAACAATGCTTTCACTGCTTAGTCCGTGTAAAATAAGAAAGAAAAAGTTAAAATTAAAAAGTGTGCGTCTATATGTTTGTCTCTGTGTGACAGTCTGTGTGTATAAGAGTTACAGAGAGATCAATAAAGCCAATAGCTTACACTCGCTAAGCACCGTTTTTGCTGTTTATCGAGTGAAAAAAAAATGAAACCGAAAAAAGTATGTTTTTATGTTTCTGTCTGCATGTGAGTAAATGCATGCATGAAAGCAAAAGCGACTTTGTGTGTGTGTGTGTGTGTGTGTGTGTGTGTGTGTGTGTGTGTGTGTGTGCACACAAGAGAGAGAAAGCGTGAAAGTGATTTAGCAATTCCTGACAGCAGCAGCATCAATTAAGAGGTTTGCGTACCTTTCAACCATACCTCTCAAACTCTTGGCACAAGAAATCTGGACATTGCCACAAATAACAGGGGACAAAGGACCAAAAATAGGGACAGATTTTAAATATTACTCTTATAAACTTAGAAAGTTGCTAGAATAACACGGTTTTCATTTACATGCATTTTATGAAGGGTATGAAGTCTGAAACTCAAATGTCTGTCATTATTTAAAGACTTCAATCCCCAATGATTTGCCCGAAAACTACAAATTTTATGAAGAAGAGACCAAACAAATGAGCCAAAAGGCTGGACAGTTGAGAAGTATGCTCTCATCTCTTAGCTCAAGATATCTGGATAAACCTAAAAGAAACAGGGGACAGAGGCTCAAAATAGCAACATATGTTACTTGAACATTAGGATTTGTATTGACATACATTTTCTGAAACAGAGGTGTGCATGTGAGAGAGAGAAAGAGAGTGAGTGAGTGAGTGAGTGAGTGAGTGAGTGAGTGAGTGAGTGAGTGAGTGAGTGAGTGAGTGAGTGAGTGAGTATCAACCCCTAGCTGCAGCAACAGTAAAGAGGTATACATACCTCTGGACCTTTCAGCTAAACAACTCTGGATAAAACTTACAATAAAGGGGAAACAAAGGCTCAGAATAGGAGCAGATATTAATTATTGCTCTTATAAAATTACAAACTTGTTTAAATAAAAGGAATTGTGTTAGCATGAATTTTCTGAAGAAAATAAAAGTCTGTCATTATTTAGTAACTTCATTCTCCAACAACTGGCAACAAACCAAACATTTTAGGAGTAAGGGACCAAAAAAATAAAGTAAGTACCTGGATATTTTAAAGTGCTACATTTTGGATGTAAAATGCTTCCTCCAACACCATTAACATGTACTGCAGCAAGTTTGAAACATTAGGCAGAGGAACTATTTTATATCAAGAATATATAAAAACACAGTAATAAAAAAGTAAGTAAAACACAACAATTTTACAGACAGTTTATTTTCTAAGTGCAATAATGCCCTCCAGGTTGTGTGTTATTGTGGAAAAAAATGTCTTTCCAGGGGTTTCTAGGCCATCTGTTTGCAGCATTGGGCCTCAGAACCCCCTGGCTGGGCACTGTTTCCAAAATAATACCCACCCTGTTGGGCATTACTGCTTACTTAATGAATAAATTAGGTATGGTTTGGCATATAACACATTTAATTTGGCAATTATGTTTATGTGAAATACAGTCAAACACTAGCAATGTGAAAATAAGAAAAGTGCAGTGTCACGTTATCACAAAGTATGGCAATTGTCTCCACAAAAATCAGTAGGCTAGCTCTCCCATAAGAAAAGTCATAATGTTGAATATCTAACAATAGTCAGTCTTTAGTGTCATTCTGTATAAGCTCCATTATGATTCTTTCCAGGATCTTATGCAAAACTGTTCTTGGTCTGATATGTTTAAAACTGCTTCAGACTGATATAACTCCCATGCAGATTAGCACCAATTCATCTTGTTGTCTAAAGTCACAGACATGTCCACATGACAATGTTTTGCTTGCAGTTGTTCAAGTTCCTATTAAATACTTCCTGATTTACAATGGAGCCAATAATCACATTGTACCCATGTCTTCCACCAGTCAAAGACCTTCAATGTTATCTTGTTGACAAATTTTACCCTTTAGTGACTGTCTTCAGAGAAAATTACTGTAGAAGGATGCTTGATCATGGGACCCTTGCTGTGCTCCGGCTTCACTCCACTAACCTAAGACACCCCCAATTCCTGCCCACCCTCACTGCATCTAGTTTTATATTCATCTAGCACAATCCACCATACCCTTTAGCCAACCACCCTCCTTTAAAAAACACTCTCCTATAAAAGCAACCTACCTCCTAATTCCCATAAATCTGCAAAGCTTTCACTGCTAGACACATTTTTAAACTCTATACCACTAATACCTTTTCTACCAACCCTAGGCATACACCAAATCCTACACCACTCCATCACACACCTCTGCTTACCAACTATAGCCTATCCTCACAAACATTCCTCATTGTTAATACATACATTACTAGAATGATTCAACAACCAGTGCTCTCTGAAAAATGCTTCACTCACATGCTCCCAAGTCGTACTCCCTACCCCAAGTATTCCCACTACCATGAAGTGCCTACAATATCTCATTCTAGAATAAAACTTTCTTATGCAACCACCATAACTATTCTTAGTACATTCATACACATCACAACCTTAGAATCTCACATAGTCTCTTAATTTCTCTCCCACAAACCCTCAAACACATAATTCCACATTTTTCAATGATATCTCATGAACCTTTTCTACAGTCACTACTAAAGACACACACACCTTTAAATATATAAACTACAGTAATGCATCACTATCCACCCTTCCACATGCACTACAAAAGCCAAAAAATTTCTACTCATATCTGCATAATACAGTTAAGCTTTTCCAAAGTGGTGAGATCCACCCTACCCTGGCCCACATAATACTATTTAGCCAAAATCAACCCCTCCATCTCTCAACAGCACAACTCTTTTCCCAAACCACAAATCAGATCAAGCATACACATTCAAAGCATATGCAACAAAACACAAGGCCTCCACACATCCCTCTCACATTATAACCTTCACATAGTTATGCAACTGAAACCTCCCTAAGGCCAGAAATAACTAATAACAAAATAATATGCCTGGATACAACATTATCCAAACAGGCAGACTAGCAAAAAAGAGGTGGAACTCCCTAGAACTAACACACTCAAAATCTCCCAAAATTTCAAAATGCTGAAATTGGTACTACCTATCTCAACCTCAACAACAGCAAATCATCTTTTTAAAAGGACTTTACATACAAACAGGAAATAATCTTCCTACAATTTTCTAATATTTGTTTGTGTCTTTCGGCTTTTTCCCGGTTAGGGGTCGCCACAGCGGAACTCCGGTCCGCTAATGATTGGTAGAAGATTTTTACGTGCCAAGTTACCAGCTCTGATGCACAACCTTCAATGAAGGTACACCCCTTCACGCATGTCTCCACAAAGAAGACGCTTTAGCTGAGAATCGAATGGACATCTTGCTGTGAGTCCACAATGCTACCGCAGCACCACCACCGCAGGTCTACAATTTTCTACAGTGGATACACAAAAACATAAATAAAGACACTATAATCTTAGGCAATGTAAAACATTGATTGGAAACAAATATCAAACACCATACTTGACCTAAACTTATTCGGGTTCTTGCAACTAATAAATATTATTACTGAGACAAAACAAGTAAAAAAAACACACAAACAAGACTCAAAACAACAGTGACAGTGGAACTTTAACAGAGAGTATTAGTGACCATCTATCTGCCTACATTATTAGGCAGTGATTAAACATTCAGAGTCAAGTAACATACAAATAAGTCTAAAATTTGAATAATTTCAACCCTGAACTCTTTACAACAACCCTAAAGCAATATAACTGGAACTGCCTAAAAAACAGATCATTAGATGAAGCAGTTACTGACTTTAACCATAGCTTCCTTACCATACTAAACAAATAAGGCCCATTCAGAAATAAAAGAGTTATATCCATCCCAGCATCCTAGATATCAAAGGCTACCAAGCATTTGTTAATAAAAAGAGACCATGTCTGGAAAATGTATCCAAATAAATAAGTAAATAAATAAATAAATAACCAAATAACTAACTAAATAAATAAATAAATAAAAAACAACCCTAAAAAATTCAGGAATCTCACAAAAGGCAGATACTTTGTGACAAAAAAAACACAATTTACTGACCTACAAAATTCTCATGAAAATAACCCCAGACTTTTCTGGCAGTCCTTAAATTCACTTCTCATCCCTGGACAAACCTCTATGCTCCCCCCAACAACAACTAAACACCCGCATAACACAGCAACTCATTTCAACACCTACTTGTAAACTCTGTTTTGGCACTGACCAAGCAAAACTCCTCATTCCACAACCTCACATAATCAATAAGATACCCTTAACCTTGATTGTGTCCTCACCTAAACAATAAAAAAATGCCTTCTAGAGCTGAAACCAACCAACTTGGCTGCTGACAAGATACCAGCTCAGTTCCTAAAAATAACAGCAGAGGTCATAGCACTACCTGTCTCCATATTAATTAATAGATTCATACTAGAAAACTAAGCTCCCAACATCTGGAAATTATTGTACATTATACTCCTCCTTAAAGGCAGAAATTCTGCAGACCTTACCAACTACCATGACTTGCTATTCTCCCACCCCTATGCTAGATATTAGAAAAATGTAGCTACACTCTGCTACAAAACTATCTCACCAACCACAACCTACTCTCCTCTACTCAAAGTGGCTTTTAACCTAACCGGATCACCAGTACTGCCCTTCTAACCTTCACAAATACAGTTAATCTAAAAAACAGTAAAAAATTTGTCTCCGCAGTCTTCCTGGACATGGCAAAAGCATTCAATATGGTAGCACACAAAAAAACTCATCCATGATCTTGCCTGTCTTGGCCTAAATACCTATCATTAGCCTGGTTTCACAGCTACTTGTCAAATAAACAGACCATGAAATGGCATCAAGACTACTCTGATTTCCTCCCCATAACAGTTGGTATCTGTTAGGGATTGATTCTGGGCCCTTCTGCTCTTCGATGTCTTTATCAATAACCAGCACTACACCACTAAACAAGCTGCCATGGTACAATGCATAGATGATGCTGCACTCAGCCCAAACACTAACCCCCCGACAAATCAACACCCAACAATCCTTTCTAACCACTGAATCCTGGTTAGAAATTAAAAAATGATGTTTTCCACCCCTAAAAACTACTCAAATCAAAAACAATCATTCCACATCCTATCTTCCAATAAAACTAAAACAGAATGCATAAAACTAGCCAAACACCTTTGACTATTATGCAATTATAGTCTCAAGTATGACCAACACTTACTACTAGCTATCAAAAGACAAACTGGAGGCTAACATCACTCTACAGAGCCAAATCAATCCTTACTGATAACTCAAGGAAAACCACAGCACAAACATGCCTACTCTCCTCTCTCTTCTGTGTCTCTCACATCTTTACAAACCTTAGCACAACAATTAAAAATAAGTTTGAGATAGCCTATAGCAAAACTGCAAAATTTGCAACTAATAACCCTTACAAAATCCAACACTGCACAGCTCAAAAAGCCTTAACTGACTAGAACATACAAATTACCTGTACTTCTCTCACCTTAGCATAGCCCAGAAATTAATGCACCCCCAGAAACACACCCAACTCTAACAGGGACACTACAACCCCATACCACTAATCAAGTCCTGTGGACCAACAACAGAGCTCTACTATCCCTCACAAGATCTAATAACAGCACAGGTTATTCATTATGCTCTAATTAGGTAGCTAAAGCCTAAATCAAATATGCCCTGAGATAAGACAAACACAATAAATAGATTTAAGATGTCACTAAAGAAATGCCCACTTAATAACTGGTTGTGCTGTTGTACTATTCCAGGCTGAACTCCCAGAACTCAGTCACACTCCTCCTTCTAATTATACTCCGTTAATTTTATCTTTCTTTTCTCTAACTTAGACACAATTTCTTTCTTTCACATTATTATAATTATAATATACTAACACCAAAACAGGCCTCAACTACTTTTTTTGCTTTTACACCCAATCCACTCCAGTCTACAGCACACTTGTTCTCCCCTATAAGAATGATTTCCCAGATAACCACTGATATGTCTGTTTCTTTTATAAATGCCTTTACTTTCTATGTATCCTACCATCTACATATATAGTATCTTACTAGAATTCTTCTTTCTTTAAATGAATTCTCCAGTATAATCCTTTTAATTCCTGTGTTATCCACCTTTACATATTCTAACTATAACTCGATAGATATGTTAGCTACTCTTAAATGCCAAATCTCTCTGCAATCAACTATCTCATGTTTCAATAACTCAAATGTGTATGGAAGGCACTCTGCATTATCCTGTGTAATGGGATATTATATACGCTCACTATATTGTCAATAGTATGTTATATTTTTTCTGTTATGTAATGTATTTGTTCATATCTGAGTAGATTTTCTCCTCTGGTCTTTGCTGAAGATGGAGAAACCCCTGTTTGAATTTCACAGCAAAGAAAGAGAAATAAATGAATAATAAATAAATAGGAAAATTCTTTGGGAAGCAATTATGTTGCAAGTGCCTTCTATTTACATTTTAAACTATGTAAACAATTGTGATTTCAAATCATCTGTGGAAAATACAAGACCAGCTCTTAAGCATGTAGCACTATTTGTAACAACCGTGCTTCTGGATAAATGTCAAATTCTTAACGTAGACACTAGAGCTGACCAGCATTCTTTGAGAAGGTAAACTATGTCAAAAATACAAGATTTTTTTATTTGCTTTTTTTTTGTTAACTGAGTATGTGGGCGGGCTAGTCAGTTGACCCTTTTTAACCACAATCCAGGCCAATTAGGCATCAATAACTTATTACACTTCATGTATTATACAAAGATATTACATCGCAGTTTCTCTTTAAGTCACTAAACAAAAAATACATCAATTTGCAGTTATGGGTAAGGGTACTGCACATGTATTGCTACAATTATCAGTATATTATTGGAAGCAAGTGACACTGAATAGTAAAGGTATTGATGTGTTGCTCTGTGGTTGTTAGTCCATCACCCAGATTTACTATTCCTTCATGCAGGACTAGCTTAGTCCTGCATGGAGGCAGCCATTTAGGAGCAGGATGGCAGCTTGGCATGCATATTAATGAGGCGCGCTGCCTGAGCATGTAAGAGTGCAGGGGGCATGTCTGAGAGCAGAGCTCTCAGAATATACATTCCCCTGCAATGAAGTACAGCAGAAAGGGCTAAGAAATGAGCGAGACTGCTCATAGGTGTCCACATATCCCCACCAATAAAAAATAAAAATCTGATTAAAGCTAACCGTAGGTGCACAGGTGTGTCCATCGCTTAACTATGGTTAATGCAGCTTAAATGGCTGACGAGGATAACAAGGAAGATATATGCAAATGAAGCAGCATAGCAATAGTATAGTGGGCAGAGCATTCGCCTTATGAGCAGGCATTCCTGGTTTGAGTCCCACTGCAGCACATTCCATTTTCCATGGGCAAAGCACGTTATGACTGATATTTATGTTGCATAACCTACTAAATAACATATATTTATGAACTGGAGTACTGCAGTAAATGCACATGTGAGGTGTCAGTATCATAATGAATAAAGCACTAGTAAGCGTCAGTATCATAATGAATAAAGCACTAGTAAGCAGGTTTAAGCACCAATAAGCAGCAGTAAGCATATTTAAGCAATAGTAAGTGGGTTTAAGCCCATTTGTGTGGGGGTAAGCAATGCGCACACAGGTTAAGCAATTTTGAAGCTAACTCTCTGTAAGTATATGTAACCGGAGGTTAGCATTGCTTACCCTCGCACAAACCCACATAAACCTGCTTACAAATGCTCAAAAGTGCCCTAATCACTCTGTATCCAATGGCCCTTTTTCTGCCCATCAACAAAATAAACAGCCTTGCAAGTCTTGAACCTAGGACCCTATAGACTATAGTCACAGAAGTGCAGAAGAATGAAGTATCAGCAAACAAGTCTTCACCATAGTAAAATCAAACTGAACCTGTGAAAGGAAATAGTATACAGACATATGTGCCTTAACCCACTACATAACATAAATATGTGAACTGGAGTACAGCAGTAAGCCCAGAAGTCAGGTGTAATTGTAACAGAGTGTTGAAGTCTCCAATAAAACACAAGGACCACATACAGTGTACGTACACATGAATCATTGATACCAGGCATACAGATAAGGTGTAATGAATAATAAATCAATGCCAAAAAGGAAATATAATGCAAAGTCTAATGTAAGCAACTCTAAGCATTGCACAGGCCAGCTTAGGAGGTATAAGCAATGTGTAGGCTAGCTAACTCAGTGTGCCCAGAGCTATACCCCTTTAAACAATGCCAACCCTAGGTAAGCAGGTTTGCCCATAGATTAACCTTTTCAAAACTGGCCAATCATGGAAAAGTGTGGGAAATTGGCCCTACTTAAACCCAAGAGGAGGGAATACATTTCATAACTGGTTGCGGCTTCCTCTTGCAGGCACCATGTCAAGAATGGGAGAAGGTGTGCACTTTCGGGCGCAGCGCTGATGCATCCCGGAGTCCAGAGTCATGGCAGGAGTCCTTGTCAAAGACCATGATCAGGGATCCCAATATAAGGCGGAGGCCTGGAACCATCTCGTCCGTGACCTCCCCAGTGCCACTGGCATATTCTGAACTGGTGAGCAGGTCAGGTATCACTATGCTGACCTGAAGCAGTGTAAGGGGAACCTCTTGGACCAGTGGATCCAAGAGGCTAGAGCAGAAGGGTATGTCCCAGTTGTGTGTAAGTATCACCCCACTATGTGTGTAATAATTGCCAGCTCTTGTATATCATGGATAGGTATGGCTAAATATTCCTCTTATGTCCTCCACAGCTTCAATGGAGTGGGCTGTGAACCAGGAGGCCCATGTCAGTCACCTGGTGAGGTTGCAACATGAGGCAGGTCAGTAATACTCATGGCATTTACTGTCATAGGAAATAAAACTAAAAGTATTAGTAAATTAATTGCCTGTATAAAACTTGTATTGTTCAAGGAGGCAAGTACTGCATACAACAGAGAATATGGCAGGAAGAGTCTAATATAGTTTGTATGTAAATAAAGCGTAATAGTCTGACAATAACGTTCTAACTGCTGGACTGCATGCATATACTCTGGTATCATATGGTAATGTAGATTTGCAATCACGTAATAGTACTGTTGTATTAAGCACTGTTACTCACACTGTGCACCATAAATAGAATGTGTAGGAATGCCTGTATATGACTGGTGTAATCCCCAGAGGCCATTTAGTACAACTGAGAGACACACAGATAGAAAACAGGGAAAAGGCATATAACAGAACCCGAATAGCACATGCAGCTGAGATGTGAACTGTTATATTTTTAGCTCACACAGCCATGGTTCGAATCCTGGCAGTGGGAGTAGTCTGCATACAGAATCATGCCCCACAACTGTACTGATATGTCCAGAATGTCCAGTAAAGTGGCCCATATCTGGTGCCTGTCAACCTGTCCCCCTGTGAAATCAGTGGGATGATCCCAGACATATAGGCGGCAAACAGGAAATATAACTTATTGACACACATCTATGAGAATAAAGCTGGCACACTAGCAACTCCCCAAAACCATATGAGAGTAAGAAGCCACCTATGTCCCATTTATACCCCCATGTTGTCAAGCTGTGGCCAGAGTGTGTACAGTAACAGAGTGAGATGTATATGCATAATAGTAATGTGTAATCTGGTACTGTGTATGGCAACATTCAGGTAGTGCTAACAAACAGTGCTCCCACAGGACTGTCAGATACCAACACTGTGCCCAGAAATACAAAAATGTTACCCTGTACTGGTACTGTTTACATTGGTATTGTGACTGATGCAGTTGCTCTAAATAACAAAGGTATTAGTCATCACTGTTGCCCACACTGTCCTACAAAATATAACTGTCTAGGACATCTGTATAAGAGTGTTGTAATACAAGGTCAGAATGCCAAAGCACAGGAGAATCATAAGACAGAAAGCAGACAGGAGATATACAGCAATATCTATATAGCACAAACAACTCTGATGGACAGTCTGTAAGTTGTAGTAGACACAGTCATGGTCTGAATCCTGGGAGTGGAAGTAGGCTGCATACAGAATCATACCCCACAACTGTACAGATAAGACCAGGATGTCCAGTATATGGGCCCATATCTGCTGCCTGTCCCCCTGTCCCCTGGGAAGTCTGTGGGATGATCCCAGATATTTAGCCAGCCAACAGGGAATACAAGTGATTGTCAAACATCTATGAGAACAAACATGTCACTGTAGAAACTCCTGAAACTGTAAGGAGAGTAATAAGCCAAGTATGTCCTATCTACACCCCCATGTTGTCAAGCTATGACCAAAGTGTGTATAGTAACGGAGTGAGATGTATGTGCATAATACTAATGTGTAATCTGGAACTTTGTGTGGCAACAGTCAGGTAGTGCTAACAATCATTGCTCCCACAGGTACATCAGATACAAACACTGTGCTGAGAAATAAAACCCTTCATACCTTGTACTGGTATTGTTTACTCTGGTATTATAGGGAATAGTGAGTGTTGCAGTTTCTCTGAATAATAAAGTATCTCTGATCACCGTCACCCACACTGTGCTACATAATATAACTGTGTAGGAAAGCATGTATATGTGTGTGTCAAGTCAATAAAAGTTGAAGAGGACAATAGTCTAGATATGTCCCTTACACCTTGCATGTGGTCAAGACATGGCCAGAGCAGAAAGAGTTGAATAGCTATGAGCACAACATCAACCAGGAATCTGGGAGTATGTGTAGAAACAGTTAGCAAGTGTTAACAAACATTTCCTCCACAGGTATACCAGGTAAGAGGTGTTTATTGCAGGTAAAACAAGTTCATGTATAATGATGACAACAGCCATATCACTGTCCAAACTAAGGCTATAGGGTAGTGTAGCAATACTTGTAAGGTACAGATAACAGCACTGACTAAGAAAGTAATGTGGACTACAGGAATGCACTAGTTTTTAACTGACATCTCCCCCCCCACTGTATCTCCAACAATAAACTACATACCCACCCTGATCTAATGTATGTAATGTCTCCAATGTTCTCATTATGCCATATTGGTTAATAAATATTTGTATTTGTTTCCATGCATGTGCTATATTGAATTATTTCAACACTGGTGGCATGGTGATATCAATGTACCTGCATGCTGTTATTATTACCACTGTGGTCCCATATATGCATGTGTTCTGTTTGCTATACAACTATTCCATAGCTGGTGTCTGGGTTAATGGGAGTATCTATGCATGCTGTTATATCTAACTCTGGAATGTATTGACTATTACTAACCCACATATGATGATAAAATCTAAACACTATAGCACGTTTGGGAAGGCTGGTCCCAGCAGACCCACCTGTCCCACCTCAGCTGGCCGTGGCACCAGGCACCAGCATGTCTGGAGCCCAACCCGGGACCTCCTCGTCCATTGGTCCTGCACCACATTTGGATGGAACTGCCTCAGGGGATGGGGCTTGCCCCCCCTAGGATCAGGAGTGGACAGGTACCTGTCACCCATTGCCAGGTCCGGGTCATGGTGTGTAGAGAGCCCAACCAGCAGCTTGGTGATCTTCTACACCAGCTCAAGGGCCACATGTCATGACTAGAGTGTCAGTTTGGCTCTGCGACTCAGCCCCCAGCACAGCCATCATCGGGGCTGTGCAGGTGCAGTGGTGACTGCCCATAGGTGGGGACCTCAGTCCCACTGTTTCCACTAGGGGGCTCATGGGCTTCCAATTTCCCAACACCCCTCCTAATCAAGGTTTTTACCTCCCCACATCTGTCATACACTGCCCCTGTATGCGTCTTGTTTGGCTTGTCTGTTAACCTACCCAACCTACCTCCCCACATATACCTACTACCCCTCCCCAACATCCCACTCTCACCTTAAAAAAAGGGCAATCTGTTCCCAAAAAAAGAAATCATGCCCCATACATAGCTATCCATTTCACACAAGTGATGACTGGACACATGTAATCAGGTCTAATTGGCATCACAATATATTGTTGTTCTCACCCCTCTCTCAGGGGTTTGAGTGTCCAAATTTGCCTTCAAATTCAGTGTATATGCACAGCTGTTGCTGTAGAATAAATGGGCAACTATGGACATTCCCTATACCCTTCCTGCACATCCATAGCTATTTTTCCTACTGTCTTTCCCTCTTTGTGCCCTTTTTTCATTACTTTTTTATCAACATTTTTTCTTTTCTTTTAAAGAAATTAGCACAGGGGTAAGCAGGAGTAAGCACTTTTAAGCAGCAGAAAGCAGGTTTAAGCCTGTTTGCATGGGGATAAGCAATGCTTACACAGGTTAAGCAATTTAGAAGCTAACTGAGTATAAGAAACTGTAACCAGAAGTTAGCAATGCTTACTTCCGCGCAAACCCACACAAACCTGCTTACAACTGCTCAAAAGTGCCTTAATCACTCTGTATCCAATGGCCCTTGTTCTGCCCAGCAACAAAATAAACAGCCTCTGCAAACCTCATACCCAGAGCCCTGCAAACCATAGCCAAAGTGATTTACCACTGAGCCATGTCAAATATACGTAACCCTGATGTTTTCACAAACATATCATCCAGCCCAGTCATTTAACAGTACAGGGAATGTATTTCAACATGTAGATGTATGTGTGTGTGTGTATATATATATATATTTATATCTAAATAGATATAACATATCTATATATGTAGATATAGATATAATATAGAAATATATATACACACACACACACACATATATATATATATATATATATATATATATATATATATATATGTAAACATATATACTTACAAATGCATACATCTATAGATCTATATGTCTACATACATACAGCAAGTTATATATATGTAAGCAGATATATGTATCTATATAGGTATAATCGGACATACATCTGTAGATAATGGCAACATAACATAAACATATATGTCCACATGCACCGTTACTGGGGTTGAGAGGCCTCAAACAACATATGTCTTGTATGATTAGGTACCCCCCCACACAGTCAAACACATCTGACCTGCAATACACTACCAACTGTTGCAGCCCCGATACTCAGGACCTGACACGACATGAGCACAAGATGTTAACAGTACTCCACCCCTATCTGTATGATGTCCGGCTGGTATCAGTACCATATACTGCAGTACAGTCTGGCTCCCATAGGGAATGTCCAACGTGGAACCAATCAACATCCCTAGGATACACATACACAGGCACATATATGCAGATACAGATATACATATATATATATATAAATATATATCTATACATATATGTATATATATATATATATATATATATATATATATATATATATATATATATATATATATATATGTATATATATATATATATATATATATATATATATACCCACACACATATAATATATATATATATATATATATATATATATATATATATATATATATATATATATACACATATGTATATATACATATATATGTAACTACACATACACACGCAGAGATATGAATAGTAAGATACATATGTAGAAGGTGCACACAATATGGAACAGCCACTATTCCTACAGTTACCACCTTACCAACTGGAGACTGTATGAGCCACCCATACATATGACAATCATTGCCTGCAACATATACCCACAGAGGGATCAAAGGATATAACACCACACATAGCTTTGCATAAATGGGAAAGCTGTATTTGTATACTATTACAGTTGTATATGCCATGTCATATAGCAGTTTAGACATGGACATCCATATAAACTGAGTAATGCAACTGTGAAACAGTTATGCTAATACAGTAGTCTGGAATTGTTAACAAATGTTGCTGTCCAGGCCAAGGCCGTCAAGTAGTACAATAGTTAAGACAGACTAGACCATAGGATACCAAACAATCAACAGTAAATAATGCAGATGTATAGTTCAGCAACCTCTATCTACACTCTGTAGACAATCCCTAGGGGATAAAGACCTCAGTTGACACAATGAGACATAACTGTTACATAACAAGGCATAACTGACACCATCACAACCACACTGACAAACAGAACAGTCTGTATGGCAGGTGGCAGTGGGCCTGCATTTACCCAAGGTGGATTGTATGGTAATGTACATCCATATACCTTAAAGCAGCTCACCAATGATGATCTTCAGTATCTTGGGCTTTCAAGATTCTGTAGTGCTCCCATGTGCATATATGTATATATAGATATATGTATATGTATATATATATATATATATATATATATATATATATATATATATATATATATATATATATATATATATATATATATATATATATATATATATATATATATATATATATATATATATATATATATATATATATATATATACACATCCCATGTGTACAGCTATGCCTAGTTATGTTGGTACATATGTAGATATCAATGATTATATGTGCATACATATCTATTCTGATATACCTACTACTGTCAATATATATGTAGATATCCATCCGTATATGTGCATATGTATGTCTATCTGTATATGTGTAGACATATATTGCTCTGTATATGTATATATCTGGGTGCTTATATGTATGTCTATGTACATATATATATATCCATCTATGTATGTTGATATGTATATGTGTATGTCTATATAGATATCTGGATAATTATATGTACATATATCTTCACCGTATATCCTGAACATGGAGTGTAGCCCTACCTCAGCCCCTATAGCACCAACTTCATAGTGCAAGGGGATGTCAGGTATGTATAGCAGGTATATTTGTAGACTATTGCTACTGTAATAGGGGGTGTCTTTACAGACATGGTGTGTGTGGGAGGTCACATCTGCTTTTAACATGTGCGCCATTGGCTACTGACAGACATCCTAATGACGTCATAGTACAGTACCACTGCTAGCACATAATGCTCCTGTGGACTACAGCAGAGATAATGGCCAATAAATGTGGACAGTCTGATACACTCTGGACAGTACAGAGGTATACACATAACCCCTTAGTGCAAAACATGTTGACCAATCCTGACAATGTGGATGTTAACAGCCATGTAGATGGGTATAACATGTAACTACTGGTATACATGTGCCCCATAGGTTATGCACTCACAAATCCCTGTCTGCCCTGCCACATAATAACCACTGGTACAGAGGTGCCATGGCCACATACTACCCCACTAGACATTGACATACATCTGTACAGCATCCCACTGCTCTGTGTGACATACATGACTGTTATGGTGGCCCAGCAGCAGCACATCTGGCAAGTATCTAGACATTACATCTCACTGCTAAGTACACTAAGCTGCTAGGCATTGTAACAAAGCACTGTGCAGGCTACAGGCAGACCGGCTCAACACTGGCCTATATTTCCTGTGGGGAAATGCACATGTACCTCCATATATAGCAGGCTCTACTGGCATGCCACAGCACAGAGTAACATACACCTGTGTGAAAGTGCATAACCACAACCAATGTGAACACAGCCACAACCACATATGGTATGCTAGCATAATATTACAGTATACGGACTATCTGTTCAACACCAACCTAATATGTGCCACTCACACACTAATCCTACATATACTGGGCCGCTACACAGTGTGGTCCAATACCTGTCTCTGGTATGGGACATGTGCATGTATGGCCCTACAAACATGTAAGCCAATAGGGTAACATACAGTGGAGCTGCATGTAATATCAGATAGAACAGGACGAAGAACAATGACATCTACCACAGTCTGTACACAGGCCAAGGCACATATTAACAATACACACACTGCAGACAATCACCATAAGTACAAAGGACTCAGTACTGTACACAAACCACAGAATGCCTAGGTTATGTCATCAAATATAACCCCTACTAAACATAACATGTGTAGCAGTCTGATAGCTCACTGGCTTATCAGATATGATGTCACTAATTATGGTGTACAGCACATATGCACCCCTTACTGCATGACATATGTACAAAGGTTGACAGGGTTGTGGCTGGAGGCACATACACCGGGCAAGTATTGACATGTTGCTGTGATAACTTATACATTTACTATTGTAACAGGGTTTGTTGCAACATATGTCCTGTAAGGGATATGAAGTCAGTAACTCTCACAGCTGTCACCATCTACAGACTGCAGTCCTCACACTACATTCTGCAATTCACAGATAGGTGCTCTGTGGGTAACACCTGAAAAAAAAGGAACCACACACTGGCCAGTCTGCAGATGACCCTACAGATGGGTGTTTCCTCATAAACATAGCACTGACATGGCAGGTAGTAAAACATGTAGGACAGCCATATCCACACACACCCTGTTAAACCAACATTACTCCAAATGCAGTATAGCAGCACTTACAGTCTGTAGTCAGGTCAGGCACATCCCCCTCCTGTGTGTTGGCCTGTTTCCACAGTCTATGTTGTTAGAGCTAAATCCCCATTCCATCTGAGATGCTGTTTTCCAAACAACAGACCGAATTCCTGCTCACAGTGAATGAAAGACCCAACACCAACATAATGTTTCTAGATACTGGAGTGTGTTTCCATGCAATTGGCTATGGGAATGTTACCACAGCTGTTCCATGTGCAATCTGCTAGAGAAGGGCTGCAATTCATGTAGAGGCCATCAGCTAATCATGAGCATCACTTAAAATACACATGCTGCTGCCTAAACAATGCAGGTGTAAGTCTCCACATCCACCAGAGAGGGAGTGAGATAGGCAGACAGAGGCAAAGAAAAGTCAGGGAGGGGTGGGAGAGTAAAACTTAAGCATGTTTGTGTCACACATCTACCAGTACAGGGTATCAAACCCCTGATGACTATGTAGTGCTGTCACATGTCCATGCAGTTATTGCATGCACCACATAAGTTACATGTTGGCGAACCCTCAGAAAGTATATGTGATGGTGAGTGACATCTGCAACAAGGATATGATAGTTATGCGGTAGGTGTAGTACACGTGCCTGTCCACATGAACAGGTGTCAGTGTCAACACAGCCACATGCTCACACGGATGCACACACATTGACACACTTGGCAGGGCCAGGAATACAACTCAGTGCTAGTGAGATTGCCACAACACAGTACTGTGCAGGTATCACATGCACCACATGGGTCATATGGAGGTTATATGTGCAAAGGGTATGTGGAGGTGTCTGACATCAGACAGCATGTTTCAGTATGCCAATGGGGGTTGTAGTGAGTGTAACTGTGGTCATAGGCGTCATACAACACACACACAGACATGGGTGCCAGTAGTGACATGCATGGGTGCACTGCTTCATGGATGTGTTGTGGTCAATGGTGCCAGATGGATATACAAGGCTAGGTGATGGGTATACCTTGGCATCAGGCCACATGACAATGGTCTGTATTGTGGCTCAGGGGTCTAGTGTCTGGAGTTGCCCACATAGGTGTTCCTTAGTCCATAATATGGACAGTGTCTGGGATGTGCACACCTCACACATGCATGTACATTGACATGTGGAACTGTACCTGGGGTGTCTGGCCCATGTTGTGTACACAAATAGTTATCATCAGATGTGCCAGTACTGGCCTCATGTGGCGGGAACTTTTAATGGACAGTAGGCTGACCCTGTACCTACATTGATAGCATGATACTGGTATTCCCTGGTGTCAGTGGCATCTGTCCATACAGGGCTTGTGTTTCAGGAATGGTATGCCCTTTGTGGGTCACATTTGATGGCACCACAGGTGTTGCAAGTATCCAGTGGAGAACATGGGGATGTGCACTGTCAGCATGTACATGCCTATTGGACTGATGGACAGGGTGCTATGCCCTCTGTAGCCCACTGCAATCACACCATGGTTACTATCAGTGGGCAATATGCAGGGTACTACCAACATAGCGGCTATGTGTCTGTGTGAGACATGGGTTGAGAGTGTTCCCTGGGTAATACAAAGGTTGTTAATGTTGTTCAGCTGGCATTGATATCCCATTTAGGGGTATGGATTTGCACCTCAGCCTCTCGGCTATTTCACATCTGTTATCCCTATACGGGGGACATTGTGATATATACTTGGGCCACCAAATAAGACTTTTACAAAACCCACTCCACATTGAGTCCAGTTGTTACACACTCACAACCACCTCCGCACAGGATACAAATGACAAACACACACACACACACACACACACACACACACACACACACACACACACACACACACACACACACACACACACACACACACCTGTCACATCTGAAATTAGAACTCCTACCTAACTAGTATATTACTCTACAGCATGATGCAATTATAGGACATGCCATGGAGATTACTGGAGTACTCCTTCCCCAAAGGTTTATTTCACAGTGAATGACATCAGTAGGATTGCCATCATAGGGCATTGGAATTGTACTGAGTGTGACTAGCCTAAAAGGCATTGCTCCCTACACAGACATAGAAACACACACAAAACATCCAAAACTGCCATGTGTGGGAATAGAACCCCTACCAGAGTTCTATATCACAATACAGCATGATGCTGTTATAGGATGCACCACAGGGATTGCTGGAGTGCCCCTTCCCCAAAGGTGTATTTCACAGTGAATGACATCTGCAGGATTCCCAAAGTAGGGCATTTGAATTGTACTGAGTGTGACTAGCCTGAAATGCATTGCTTTCTACACAGACACACACACACACACACACACACACACACACACACACACACACACAGTTGCCATGCCTGGAATTAGAACTCCTACCTAACTATTTTATCACACAACAGCAGTACACAGTTATAGTACATGCCATGGAGGTTACAGGGCTACAACTTTCCCAAAGGTGTATTTTAAGGTGGATGACATCAGCAGCCTTGCCAAAGTAGGGCATTTGAATTGTAGGGAATGTGACTAGTCTAAAAAGCATTGCTCTCTACACAGACAGTGACACACACAGACACACGCAGACACTTGCCAAGTCTGGGATTAGAACTCCTACCTATTTTTATCACACTACAGCAGTACACAATTATGGGCCATGCTACAGAGATTACTGGGCTGCAACTTTCCCAGAGGTGTATTTCTAGGTGGATGACATCAGCAGCCTTACCAAAGTAGAGCATTTGGACTGTAGAGAGTGTGACTACCCTAAAAAGCATTGCTCTCTACAGACCCACACACACACACACACACACACACACACACACACACACACACACTTGCCATGTCTGGGATTGGAACTCCTACCTAACTAGTTTATCACACTACAGCAGTTATAGGTCATGCCGTGGAAATTACTGGGCTACAACTTTCCCAAAGGTGTATTTTACAGTGGATGACCTCAATAGGCTTTTCTTAGTAGGGCTATGGGGAAGGCAGTGTGCATGCATGGGCCATGATCCATTCATCTAGAGGTTGACACACCACATGCGGGCACACACAGGGTCATATTCCACAGGTACGTGTATACAGCTGCTAGATGACTACTTCCTTGTACAGTCATGTTGCACAGCTAGCACTTGCACCACATAGTGTGTAATGCTGACAGATACCGGTGGCTAGTATCTACAGTGAGTGACATCTGAACCTCATATGGTTGTGGCCCTATGGCTGTGTGCTGGGTGGGACAGGCCTGGATGGCGCCTTGTCACAGTCACCCTCTTCCACACATCTATGTACATCTACTTTTGGCTTATCATAGTGTGTTGTCCTTAGATATATGTCTGGATTCCTATCCACTGTGTGTGCAAAGCATGAGTGGTGCATACTAAGGAGTGTCTGCACTAACATCTGCGACTGCCAGATATGTCTGGTCCACTGGTGTTTGCAGACATGGCCTTCATTTCTCTAAGTGTGTGAGCATGCCCAGTATGCCCGTCTGTATTGACTGTGTAGATTGAGTCCAGGTAGTTTGTACTGCAATGCAGACCTTTGTGTTGTACACCTACAGGTAGCATACTGCTTCTGCAGGGTATCCATCGATCATTTGGCAATATAGGGACAAACTGTGCAGGGGATAGTGTGTACTGTAGGTGACTGTGTCTGTGCTGCTTCAGCTGCATGGGACTGCTGTTAGCAGAGATATTCAGACATGTACTGTTATACTCAGTGATGTTTTCTGTCCTCATGTACTGTCAGGTGGACATTCTTGCTCACATTGATGTCTTGGGGAGAAGGGTGAATGCAGCTGTGTCCGGTATTGTGGGCAGACACCTATGTATTTATGGTAAGTTATGCCATTGTGTAGGGGGAGCTGCAGACACTTGGTGCTGGGTTTGTGTATCCGGTTCAGCACCTTGGTACAGTGCTGGCAGATGATCCCGTACTTGTACACCCATCAACATGACAGTATGGGCTTATCTTGCTGTGGCAATGCCTCACAGCTGTACAGATTTGTACAGGTTAGACAGGGGTAAGGGCCATGGGTCAGGACATTTATTCTATTGTGGTGTACGGGCAGGTGTGTAGCCACCCATGTATGTGTTTTCAGCCAGAGATAGTGTGTGCACACAGCTTGGTGTCAGACCCTACACATTCCATGATGCCCATGCTACCCACCCCCCACCCCCGTTATCCTAAACTCTTCCATACATTATGCATACATTCTCTGATACTTTCCCTAAGGGTATCACCCCATCACAGGTGTGTGTTAGTGTTGGTCCACAGTTCATGCAGTTACTGTGGTTTGTCCACATGGCCTTGCATATGGCTTATGTGGAGTGTGTTATGTTGTTATTTGGGTGTCCATGACATAACATGCATTGGCAGTACACTTGAGACACAGGCCTTTGGCAGACGCCTGTGGGCCATTAGGTGTTGTTGCATGCTAGATGTGACAGGTCATTGCATTCTGTCAGTCCTACAGTCCCAGACCACCAAACAGTATATTCCCCTGGGGTGACAGGGTAGGTGTGATAGGTGTTCATACAATACCTCCTAACAGTCTTGCTCAAGTAGTGTGGATGCTGGCAGGGGGCTACCTACAGCTAGGGACACACCTGCATGAGATACCTGCACTGCATGCTGTAGTCTTCCACTATTGCCATATACAGGTGGGGTCTTACTGTACCCATTCCCCATAGCAGGGATATGACCAGAGAGGTGCCTAAGGGTGGTGTTTGCATGAGCTGGGTGCATGTGTGCTATGGACACTACTTGCATCTGATACACAGATATGCATTGGGAATTCCAGTTATGCTTGCATGTGCAGGTAAATCAGCTGTTTCCCAATGCATCAGTCCTACCTCCTTTGTGATCTGCGAGTGTTTGGGCAGACAGCACCAATATCCCATACTACAGGACCAGATAATGTGATGCATACCTGTATGTACTTTTCCAAGGGTATGTCCATTTCACAGTGACACAATATATACTGTATGCCTAGAGTACTTTCCCCTGTGTACTGCTTGTATATCTAGCCCAACAGCCATGCCATGTCAGTCTTTCAGATGGTGACACCTATTACCACCATACATTTGCAATGGCTTGCTGCTAGCTTGTGTTATAGTGATGGGTATTGTGTATGGCACTGCAGTTGTGAGGACTTGTCCCTGTCATCAGTGGTATTGGGCAATAGCCACCAGTCTTACCTCAACATGCATACATACTGACCACACTCACACGATATGAGACACACACCAACCTACCACACACATACCTGCATACTGTGCAGATGCTACAACCTATCCTGTTACCTTGGCCACTTTTGTGCATCTGTGCTCCACAAGTATTATACCTACACATACATGTTACTAAATTTCTACATAGGGTTGTGGGGGGCACACCTGACTGTTTCTGCATTCCTACACAGTATTGGGGGGCACACCTGACTATTTCTACATTTCTACACAGGAATGGGGGCACACCTGACTAATTCTACATTTCTACACAGGATTGGGGGGGCACACCTGACTGTTGCTACATTTCTATGTAGGATGGGGAGGTGCACACCTGACACTTGTACTCATTTGCTATGACTGTACTGGTATATCAGGTACTCCGTTTCATTCTCTAACCTACTAGAGGCATATCAGTGTACTACAGAACTTAGCTTTGATTGACATACATATTAGTTTCTGACTTCCTACCCTTCAGAACTAATGTCCCACTGCCTGACCTGCTGTAGTCTGTCTGTGTAGGCCTTGGGGGGGGGGGTTAACCATAGGCATCATTCAGTGGCCATAGCACAGCCTTTGTTTGTGTTTGTCTACACCTGTCCTGCTGGCTGTGACTGTTGTTGGGTATGTGAACCCCCCTGACTGGCATGTGTGAGTCACTTACCTTGTAAGTGTCCAAGTATTGAGGGTGGTGCTGCAGGGCTGCCTATGTCAGATGCACATAGTACACTCCCTACACAAAGTTGAGCACAGGTAGTGTCATGTTTGGCATCCCTTTTACTGCATGTGAGAGTCAGAGAGAGGTGTTATTCCCTGGGTCCCTCCTGTGTCAATGTATGTGCTATGCGTTCCCTCTTTGCCAAGGCCAGGGCATACTGGGCATGCCTCCTTCTGCCTACTGGGGCAGGCTCAGGTTGTTCCTCCTCCAAGTCACTCAGTGCCTGTGCAGGCTTTGGCACTGGTGGGGGGGGGGGGCGGCTGTGTGGCCCTGCCCCATGCTGTTCCTGCTGCAGCTGTTTCTGCCAGATCATATTGTGTAGCATGGCACATACAATGACAATTTGAGTACATGTAGCTGGTGAGTACTGCAAGGCTCCACTGGATGTGTCCAGGCACCGAAATGTGACTTGAGCATCCCAAACACATGCTCTACTATAATTCTGGTCTGTGCATGTGCCTCATTATGGAGTTCTTGTTCGGGTGTGTGTACATTTCTGATGGGTGTCATCAGCCACGGCTCCAGTGTGTATCCAACATCCCCCAGTAGGTGACCGTGAGGGATGTCCCCACTGGCAAATCTCTGGTATAGCTGTATCAGATGCCAGATGTGGGAATCGTGATAGCTTCCAGGGCAGCCAGCACACACATTCATTATTATGCCCTGAGCATCGCACACAACCTGGCAGTTGATGGAGGGTAAGCCCTTGTGGTTGATGTAGACCCTACCCCACTCACCAGGTGGTGCTTTGGTGCATATGTGTGTGCAGTCTATAGCACCCACTACCTCAGGGTATTCTGCTATTTGGTGGAACAGTTGCATATTGCTGGCCAATGCCTCACGGGTGTTGGGGAAATATACATGCTCACAGACATGTGCTGACATGGCATCCAGGAACTGGTGGAGTACCCTGGATGCTGATGCCTGTGAGATCCCCATCATATCCCCAGTTGGCCTTTGAAAGGTACCTGTAGCTAGTATTCTTAGGCCTACACATATCTTGATATCCACTGGGATGGGTTCCCCTCTGTTAGTTCTGTGTGTCAGGCGTGGCCAACACAGCTCAACAATTTGCTGTAGGAGGTCCCTGTCCACCCTATAGTACTTCACTATCTCTAGCTCATGTAGACCCTGGTAGGTTACCCTGGGGCTGTACACTCTTCTCCGTCTCCTTACTGTGTGTTGCTTGACAGCATTCACATCCTCACCACTCTCAGCCTCTTCCGCAAGTTGTTGTATGATAGCTATTGCAGCCCCTATCATTTTGTTGTTTTGTTTGTTAAAAGTTCCCTGCTTGTATAGACCGGTGGTGTCGAGTGTGGGGAAAAACCAGAGGGGAAGGTGTTTGCACAGTTTATAGTAGTGTCCTGGGCTGGGCTGGTCTGCTGCATGTGTAATTGGCTGATTCTGATACATTTCACCTGCCAGCTATGCTAGTTCTCCTAGATTACCTTCCTACTGCTGTCTTCCCTTCCCATTGCTTTCCTGTTTAAGCCTGGGGGCACGTCGCGCAAACAGAGTGTTCATATGTGCACAAGGCTGCTATTTCCTAGTTTAACTTTTTTTTTCCTTTAAAACCCAGTGTGCGGCACTGTAGGCAATGTAAAGAGTGCTAGGCAGACTCAGACACACCCCCTTGCTTAATTGTCCTTAACTAGGAGCAAACCTGATCCACAGGGTTCCAATCCACTTACAGTATGCCTGACACACACCCCCTATGATGTCAGCTAACTCCTAGGCATGCACCAAGCTATTCTTGCTCTTACACTGTTGGGACCTGACTAGCATGCTGGGGGAAACTGGGATTCACTATCATTCTCCTCATTTGCATAGGATTGCCTACTAATGCATAAGTTACATGTCTCACACTGAGTCTCCCCCCTCAGCAACCACTACTCACTGGCCATGTTGTCTTCCACCTGCCATTGACTTTAATGGCAGAATAGTGATTTTAGTTAGAATGCTAATTTTAGGTTTATTTTCTTATCCCCCCCACCCCCCGATCCCGTTTGTATGCCACTGCCATATGCTTAAACAGCCGAGATCGGCAAAAAAAATAAAAGTTGATTTTTTTATTTTCTTAGCTGTTTTCAATGCCAATGTCCTTATACTTGATCATTAGCATGCTTTCTGACAGATATGCACCCTTTATTTGGAGCTGTCACGGCTCAGTTTTGAAATTTGCAGAAATGTACTCTGTTACTAACTGAGTACATTTCTGCAGATTACACTAGTCCTGCAAGGCCGGTTTCCAGCTTCATGGATCGCAAATTCACCTAATTTGCATGGATTTCTCCTGCAAATGGGGTAATCTGCATACAGGGGCTTAGTCCATGCAGGACTAGTGCAGGAGCACTCATGCACACCCCTGCAGGCTATTCCTGGATCGCAAGGCAGACATATTGCCTGCTGGAGCTCCTGCACTAATCCTGCATGCTGTGCAAGGCTTGCAGAATACGGTGACATATTGTCCATTGGCATTCATCACCAAGATAATCAACAAGTTCCTTTTTTGCAACTTTGCAACTCATTGATTTTCTTTATGTTGTATGGCAGTGAATTTTGTGAAACAGGTATAAATTTGAAGAATATTTTTCACCCATCTTTTTAATGAAGGGGGGCATTGCAAATCAGATGATAGATTCTTCTTTATTTGAACAGGTGGCATATCTCGCATTTTTATGTTTGAGTTTAGATACAAGGGTTGGGCAGAATGAACAATGCAGCAACCTGAAAATGGTGCAATCATGTACGATTGCTGCTACAGGTAGCTAGAGATTGCTGCTACAGCTAGCTATCTTGCATTCTGCACAAGCAGTGGTGCTCCTTACGGCTAACTAGTGTAATAAACTGACAAATCTTGTTAACAGATGCCTGTATTGATTTTATGTTTAAGGCAAAATTTGGAACAAATTTTGGTAAGCAGTGTTTTAATCATGTCATTAGCATTTGGATTGCTATAATTTCCTAGCTTCTTGTTTTTGAAGGTTTGACAATGTCTGTCAAATTCAAACTGCTATTCTCATTTCTGACTGCTCAGTTTTCAGTAATACAGGCTCTCCATTACAGAAGGACTGCTTCCTGTCACTTCATGTGGAATCAGTGCATCTGTGAATTCTGTTCTTTACTTGTTTCACTCTGACTTCAGTCACAATCAGAGCCATCTACCTAAAGATGCATTTTAGAAAAAGTTGCTGTTGCTCTAACAATATGATGTGGGTGGCACAGTGCTGCAACTATAATTGTTGTTGCTTCACAGAAAGAGGTTCTCTGGTTTGATTCTCAGTTGGGTTGCCTTCCGTGCATAGTCTGCATGTCATCCTGGTGTTTGCATGGGTTTCCTCCCATATTCCAAAGACATTCATCTGGAGCATTTCTCCCCGGGTCTTGACTGAAAATGGGCTGTGTCCCAGTTGGACTTTCCCAATAAACAAATGTTAAATAAATGATACAAAGAATGTTTGCAGTTTGCTCAGCTGTTGCTACTAGTAGATACCTTTAGTTTTTAAACCCTAAATACATTTCTGATATTCTACATAAAATACTTCAATAGTTGCTTCACTTGTGCCTGTTGTGAAATGACCCTCTTGTACAGCATTGTAACCACAGAATTCCTTAAACTGATGAAAGCTAAACAATTGCCAGTTTTCATTGTATCACATATATTAAATGTTCCAGACATCATATAATGAGGTAATAATTCCTTGAACTGATGAAAGCTAAACAATTGTCAGTTTTCATTGTATCACATATATTAAATGTTCCAGACATCATATAATGAGGTAATATCTTTACATATGAAAATGTGGAAAAGAGTTTATTGCTTAAGGGGATCTCAAATTGTCATACCTAAATACTATGGAAGTAGTCTTTATTGTATAGAGTCAATAAGGGGGAGGGGTTTGCAGAATGGTTAAGGTGTTTACCTCACAGGTGCAATGTATAGGTTTTAATTCTTACCTTTGAAATGAAAATTGGCTAGGTTTAAAATTGCCTCCTAGGGCAGCTAGCCTAGTACTTACCTATGAATAAATTAAGTGCTCAAGTCTATCCATTTCTCCTTTGGGAGGTCTGACATATGTATATGAGCATTCTCATTGTTTTGTTTTTATTGTATATCCAGTGACTTAGCCGAGGTGAAACACAATATGATAACACCAGTACATTTAAAACGTCTAAAACACCTATAGTCATTTTTTTCTTATGTTTACTTATGTTTTGGAAATTCTGAGGCATGTTAACTCCAGTGTTGGCCTTAATTTCAATCCATTAGAGTTTTTTGCAAACATTTTAGTGAGTGCCAGTGTTATAAATGCTTTTTATCTGTTGCTATAATATGTTTTCTCTGATTTCTGGCTTCTTTATTTTGTTTTTATGTTTAAAGAGTAGATAGTAATATTTTTTCTAATATTACTTCCTCTCTCATTATCATAATTCTTAAGTGTGCCACTACTGCTAGATGTCATATTCTTTACATATGTTTTCCTGATTTGTCTAATTGCCTACATTTGTCTGTCTTTACTATAATCTTTGTATATTGGCTTTTCATCTATGCTATACTTTCTGCATGCCTATATAAAATGCTTGTGCTTTATGCACTTTGTGTATATCTTACAGATAGCTGGACACTATCCCATGAGTGTACTTTCTACCACAGTAACTGCACTGAGATTATTTCTAATCTTAATGCTGTCTGTTGCACTAATGCATTTTAGTAAGTCTTTGCTTCTTTTATTTGATATTGCCATTGCTCAATCCTTATGCCCCCCCACACCATTTGTTGAATAGTTCTTGTTGTTTACATTCCTTAATATCTTTTTCTTGAACCTGATAAACTGATGGATGTAACAAACTCTGGTAGCTTGTGAACAGTTATTTTTAGTCCGTCATGATATTTCTTTCTTAGATGTCCACTACACAGAACTTTCATCCCATTTTTCAAATGTTAGTTTCACATGGACCCTAGCCTGCTTTAACAAAACTTTGTGGACTCATGTTTCTTTTTTTAACTCTCTTCAGTACTGCAGTCTTCTGCTTATAATGTGTCAACTGGTCCTGCTTTAGTTTCATATATGCCTGCCAGGTGTTAAAATGAAGCATTTCAAGTTTCATCTATACAAACACTTATTATAGTACCATTGCTGCTGAACTCAATGAACCACATCTTTCCAAGTGAGATTACATTGTTAGTATGATTTGCTAAATCACATGTTGTCAAGCTTAAGATCCCTCTAAACATTTTCTCATTTTATATGTTCTTAAGCATTACATTTTTTTCTGCTTTCAACTTTGTTATGCCTTATTCTGTTGTGTATCACTACTTTAGGGTAAATATGTTAAAACATCACTTTGCGTTGCTGCTCTTCCTTGACTAAAATAATATTTTATAGATTTTGCTTCATTTTTTGTTTACAGCAAACAAACCTTTGACTATTTTTAAATAATAAAATCAACTTTTACTGTCCTAAAATACTTGTTTTATTTTTAAACAAATGAAACAGTTCTTTCATCTTCATTTTCATACTTTCATGTCTGGGGACTTATAAAAGAAATACCCCAGGATTCAATAAAAATTGTGTAGGCTTCATGTAGAGTCTACATGGAATGTACACGGCCATTGTTCCCCCTCAGCAGCCTGCCATGCATATTAATCAAGGTGCGCTGCTGAGGGAGAGCATAGTAACAGGGATATTGAATCCGTGTAGGCAGAAGTGTAGAGGCTATCCTGTGGTTGTGGATGCCTGGTGAGATGTTATGTACAGGGTGAGGCTCCCTGTAATGTTCCCTGCTACTGATGGAATGTGCTGTGAATTAATAGCTTGTATTTTAAATTTCTAATTTTTATTTATTTATTTTAAATGTCTGTTTGTGAGGCACGGCGTGGAGTGTAGCAATATCAAGCTGTGCTTAGATATATACATGTGCTACACATCTAAAAATAGAAATGGGATGTAATTAATTGTCATATCTGTTTTTTTTTTATATATCAATTTGTGTAGCGTGGCGCGGAGCGCTGCAATGCAAAGCTGCAGTTACACAGACACAGCTGACACCTGCCAGACATCTAAAAATAGAAACTGGATGTAATTAATCATTTATTTCTGGTTATGTTTCCACCTGCTTGCATGATGTGGCACGGCCCAGTATCTTAGTAGTATATGAAGGTATACTACTTTATGTACTAGCAAAGTAGCTAAATGGGTAGAGTGATGGCCTAAAGCTTTGTAGGTCTTGGGTTCTAGTCTCTAGCAGACATACCATTTGTTCAACATAATGTAAACTTTCTTTTAATTTAAAAATAAAACTCTTACATTTGGAAGAGCTGCAAACTGCTAAGCACTGCTTAAAAGTGATAAATGGCTGCTTTTGCTTGCTTGTTGCTAAGCTTCTCTAAAACCATGGTTGTGCGAGTTTTTCCGATGCTCAGCTCCTCTTAGCTGGTTTGCATGATGCTAAGCAATGAGATGCTTTTTTGAATGTTGCTGAATGATATTTAAGGGAGGGAAAACAGCCTATATTAAGGCCAATAGGCAGGAATTCTCCAACAGTTGTTGGGGTCTTTCTAACTTTCAGTATGCCAGGTGGTGTTGGAGACTGTGCGCACTTTCACGTGCAGAGATGGGGTGTGTAGGAGTCCCGGGTTTTTGTTAGGCTCCTGATATGCAATTATGAACTTAGGCTGCTGCTGGGTGGTTACCAGGGCTCAGAATGTAAGGCTGAGGCCTGAGATCAGTTGGTCAGGGAACTTACCAGTGCTACTGGTATCTCCTGCATGGGGGACCTGTTGCATATAGGGTGAACTGTCTGTGTTACATACCTGTCTTTCCAGCATGTACTATTTATACCACAGTGATGGTGTAGGTGTGTAGAAAAGGTAAGACATGTATTAGTCCTGTCATGGATTTGGGGGAGGTACACACTGGGATCTGAGACTTTCCTGTATGGCAGCCATACACATCTCCTCCAAAGTATTTAGGAGACAGACTACACATGTACGGATTTGACATGGACTCCATATGACATGTTATCTACAATGTGTATTGGTGTACCATGAAATCTGTGTGGCTGCTGCAGTTGTAAGATATGCCTGTGTGGTGACATAGCAAAGGTGCCAATGCACCCAATGATAGATGTGATGAGTGGCAAATTCAGTATAACAATGACAGTCTAGGATTTATATCCCATACCTTTCTGTATAGGTTGTACAAAATGGAATGCATCTCCACATCTTACAGACCAGTGAATGTCAAAGGCTACCTTACTCTCTGTGTCCATAAGTCCATGAGTAATGGCTCAACTGTGTGTGGTGTGTAGACACTACTAGGGGTGGAGGACCTCCCAAAAAATATTGTGCAGTCACTGGCATTTAGTATTTGTCAGTAGCTCAGATAACAACTGGGTGTGTGTCTCAGGCCATCCTGGATAACTGTTGGTTCTGTGTGGGATTCAGTGAAAGCCCCTAATATGCAATCACCTGCTAATGCTGTCAGTCAGAGATCACTGACAGTGGCTGTGACTGCAGAAAATGGAATAGCTAGAAGGGGTATGCCATTAATGATGTCTGTGAAATCCATTGGTGACTGGTGTCATTGTAGCATAGGTCTCCCAATGCTATCTTCCCAGATTATGATGGTCAAACACACTGTCCTGAAAGGCCTGCTGGCCTAATATTGTAAAACACCTTTGTCAGGCCATGGTAGGTAGATTGAGTCATATTCCTGTCATCCATTGCAGTGTAACAGTGAGTGGGTTCCACCAATTAGAGTCGGTAAACATGAGCTGGCCTTGAGCAAAACAAATTGTGTTTGGTCCAGTGTCAGGAGGTGTACAACAGTGTTACTGCTCATATCCATGCTAACTCCTTTCATGGCGTTTCATGTCACATGACTCCGAGATCAGTGGACACTGCTTAGCACTTCATGCTAGTTGTCCTTTGTGCAACTATGTATTGCAGTTACTTCCAGCATGTTCCAAGAAGAGAGTCATCCAAGTTATCTGTATAGAGCACAGACAAACAAGTTAGGGTAGTGTAATATGTATACCCTGCAAAGGTAAGGTGGGGTTTTTACACAGGTATTCTGCAGTTGGGCACTACCCAATTGGTGTGTACTGGAAGGACACAATTATCTTGTGAAGACTGTGTTAAACATGAGAGTCCACGGAATTGCCAATGCCTGGCAATTACTAATGCTGGTCTCACCGATACCACTCTCACATAGGATGCCATGCTCCAAAATCTTTTCTGTTATCACACACAAAACATTACTAGCATACCTCTCAACATCTTAGAGCAAGAAATCTGGACAAATTCATAAATAAAAGTTAATTTTACAAAGGCTATGAAGTCTGAAACTCAAATGTCTGTTATTGTTCTCTAAATTTAATCTTTAACGATTTGCCACTGATTTGCCAGAAAACCATAATTTTATGAAAAATGGGCCAAATATATGAGGGAAAAATCTGGACATTCTGTAAAAATCTGTATGGTTGAGAGGTATGGATGAAGCCCATAATGAGAAGCAGGACACAACCTGTTTGCTCAACCACATAGCTGTTCCACATCATGAAAGGCTCTGTAGGTGTCACATACCCTTCTCCAGGTAGATGTCTTCATTAGTAACCTGGGTACTCACTCGGATATTGCATGTATTATACCTTCTGTTCCAGGGTTGGTGGTATGCCACTAGGAAGTTGACAAGGTGGTGATTAGGAGCACTGCTGTAACGCCACAATATAATGTTCAATGTCCAGTGAAATAGATATCAAGCCTTGCTGAAACAATCAGCACACTGGCAGTGAGCTATCATAGATGACAATTTCACAGCTAGTCATGCATCCTGCCCTTCAACAGATTAATAGTAGATATCTGCATGACATGTCTGTGAGGCCTACTGCAGCAGACTGGCCACCTTTGGCCAACATGTGTCCACCTGCCATATGTCCTAGGCATGTCATACTGTACAGTTATGTACCCAAAACACATGTCTGTGTTCCCTCATCACGCCGCATAACCACTGTGCTGTCTGATTGCTTGACAGGCATTGTATTCTTGTGAGGCCAATGTATGTCAGCAAAGTTGAACAAGTCTTCCATGCATGCACAGACATCCACGTCTTCACTGCAAGGTGTGCCTACAACTACTGTATTACTGTATTAGTATTGTACTGTACTACCTCAAGTGTATGGCATCATTACCCTAACTTTGCAAGGCCTGCTGATAAGATGTTGGGAATGTCCACCCCCCTCTACTCTTATGACACACAAACACAACATGTGACAGATGTGCTTGCATTTCAAACCTTGCTGCCATGGTATCTCCACCAGCAGTCATTACATATGGCAATGTGCATTATGTCAGCATGCACAGCTCACATCATGTACCACCTACAACCACATCACACAAACCTGCATGTGTTCAGCTCCTTGTTCAGCTCCTTACCAGACACATTGACAAACAACAGACACCTCAGAAAATCCTGCCTCTGGAGAGCACAGTGCACACAATACTCCGTGCATCACACTCTCACCAGTCAAACACCCGAGGCAAAACACAAAATCACACCTCTTAGTCATAGGTGATTACATTGTGAGACACATTGATGTCTGTGTGAAGTGGCTACATATGGAAAAGATCACAGATAGCTGCCTGTGGGTTGACACAATAGGCCTTACCACACATTGCCACATCAAGGAATATCAGTTAACGTAATGCTGACATCATACTTCCAGCAGGTGTGTATGACTAGGGACATATGTCGCCGTACTGTATGCAGACACTTGAATGAGTTTAGCCAGTCAGTCTCTCTCACAGGTATATGTATAGCTTTCGGCTGCAGTTGACCCTCACCTAGGATGATGGCTCCATACACACAGAAATTGATGGAAGTCAATAATTACCTTAATGCGTGGTATCATTGTAAGGGGATCTACTACATGTCTGCCTGGGATGCCTTGCTCAACAGACATCAGTGCTTCACCAGTGATGGTCTTCATCTCTCACCCCTGAGATATGGAGTACTGGCTAAGGTTACTGAGGTCCTCCCTGGTGAGACCTGACCACAGATCACTCTCATTAAAACTACCAGCACTACCACCCCCTTGCAACCAATACAGACATATATTTCAACAAAGTCATGTATTACCTCCTTTGGGATGGGTTACATAGCTTGACTGCACCTCCCCCCTCGATGGGACAGGTGAACAACTGCCATTAGCAGGCTGTACAATAAGAGTTGGACACTGCTGTGTGACAGTTGGGGTGATGGTGTCCCCCATAAAAATTAAGGCACAACCTACTCAGCTAAAAGAAGCACATAGTGTTGATGTGATGTTGTGTAGACACAGTAAATGACAAAAGTAGCCACCCACACAAAGCAGAACCACAACACACAGTGTAGTTACATGTGTAACCACAAACAACACGCCCAGATTGTTGGTGAACTCATATATAATGATGCCACATATAATGGGTCTGTACTCATAGCTAACCTGTAGTGCCACAGGTTCTGTGTCACCTTCACTCCCCCTGTTTCCACCACACGTGACACATGACATTCCTACAACCTGTCCCATAACTTCTATATCTACAGATCAGGTCATAAATGGCCTCTCAATGGAGGATACACAGCTTCTACTGGACATGCTAACATCCCAGGCTGGATCCTATATGGGATCTGACATGGATTACTAATACCATTAGGAACATCTTGCAATCATACTGCAACCACTGGCTGCACCACAGCTGAGTGGATAACAGCAACTGTTAAATCTTTGCACAGAGGTGGTGCATCCACTGACCACCAGAACTATAAACTTCTTTGTCTGACTATCCATGTCTGTATCCCTATAGGGGCAATCATTATAGAGCTGATCAACACATATATATGTGATTGCCACACAGTTGACTCTACACAGTTTGGATGTCTAACAGGAGGCTCATGACTGTTAAACAAAAGACCTGGGGGAGGGACATCAGGGCATACAACCTCCTGGACTGAGCCAAGCTGTCTGACTATATGCTCCACTCAGGCATCATTTACAAAGCACCCACTTAGGCATCCATGATACTGTCATTATAGGGGTGACAAAGTAGCCCATTCATGGCAC